>NC_043015.1:24097259-24109759 GCF_006345805.1 Octopus sinensis
CTCTCAACCACCACCACTATCTCCACCGCCACCACACAGCCTCTCATTAATTCATACCACACTTCAATATCAACACACCACCACATCCCACACATTACCACTCTACACCATACCCATACCACTAAAATCACCATCTCACCACGCCACTCTCGAAGTACCAGATAATTAAACCCCCATCACAGTCATGACATGCTGCAATAGCACTTCACTACCACGCCACACCAGTTACTAAGCAGATTTCCTTATGCCACCAAGTCACACAGCTTCTCCACCTCAAACATTCTTCGGCACTCACTCACCCCCAGATTTATCTAACCACATCACGATACACCTATTAGACAATACTACATGACAAATCCCCACCCCACCATCGGGACCTAGGATGCCATGAGGCCATCACGCAATAACGTCACCATAGACGATCGCTCCTTATTACCAAGCCCCAATAATTATAATTATAAATATAATTATAATATATTATATTGTACCACCATGCTTGTTGAACCTAATCGCCACCATTGCACCTCATAGCCACACCCTCTTAACACCACAAAGCTTCACAAATTGTCAGACACCTCTATACCATCACCACGATACAACATTAGTATACCATTCACTATCACACTACACTGTCACACACAATAAAAGGACGCCGCATAAGGACTAAGTCGTTTACCTCCTTTCTTAGCTGGTAACTTTTCTTCACACCCACGGTGCAACCTTTATTCGGTGGAGCAGCCTTCTAACTGTAGCAAAGAAACTTTCTTGACACCGTCACCATTTAAAAGAACGAGTGAGGGAGATACTCGATACTGCAGTCTTTGATATGGCTATGTATGGAACGCTTTTTCGCTTGGCTCCTTGACGTAAGCAACTGCAAACTATCACGTTACATTAATGTAGTAAAATGGAGATTTCTACTTTAAATACAGAACTTCAAATTTAAGGGATGAGTATAGCTGATTGCCTCAGGCACTAAAACTGCGCTTATTTTATCATACTTATAGCGATATATAATTGACAAGTAAAGAAATATATATAATTGAGAAACTACTAATATTCAGCTCTATTTTTACTGTATTTCGTATGAAATTAAATATTCTCACCCCACACCATCTTTCGCTTCCTTTCACTCTGTACATAAAGTACAAAAAACAAAAGTGAGCGAAACTCTCCAATGACGAAAACAAGCTCCTGGATAATATATAAAACAAAAGTTTTATGAATTTTTAAATGTGTCTCCAGCCTTGATATATTTAGGCATCTACTCCGGAATAGTAATGGAAGAACCCTGCTGAATGATGCTACATACTTGTAAAATGCAAATTTGCTCCTGCAAAAGTCAAGCAGATAAACCTATTTCGCTTGTTGTTTGTTACTTCTAGACTGCACTGAACCATATCTTGACTCATCGGATTCATCATCCAGGTATAAATATGCGATGCAGCAATTGTTTGTTAAATGCATTCATATTAGCACTTTATTTATAACCTCTCGCTTCTACGTTGAAGTATAAATGTTTCATAGCGTACGGTGATACCGCAAAAAATGACAACCTGACGAGAAAGCCTCTAAATAGTAGACTAAACTGCAACAGACACGACCAAAATCTCCTTCAAATTACATATACTGACTTAAAAGACCACAAAAACGTTCTCTTAGCTTCCCTGTATAACGGGAAAAGAGAGGATGTTCACTGCTGGAACAGATTTAATCATAAGTCTGTTTAATCATTACTAAGCGGGAGCTAAAGGAAATCGATATCAGCAGTGTGTTGAATCTCCGTCCCTAATTATTATTTAGTTAGTTAGTTAGTTAATTTTTTGGCTCAAAAAGCAAAAAGCAAGGCCATGTAGGTGGACATGGAGTTATGTACAGGGTGGTGTTCATGTAAAGAGTACAGGCCACTTGAGGTCAAGGGAGACTTTGAACCGAGCGGTCGTCGGCATCTTCACCATCTCGTCTGGCAGCTTATTCCACGGATCCGCAACCCGGAGGGAGAAAGCCCCTCTCCTTCGATTGAGATGAAATCGTCGCAGATAGAGCTTTTCGGAATGACCCCGCGGCCGACGCTCTGGAGCAGGAGGGAAGAACAGCTCTTTCGAGAGGTTACACTTTCCGCTTATGATGTTGTGAGCAAGAATGAGATCTCCACGGCGTCGTCGTTTTTCTAGAGAATAAAAGTCGAGCGTCTTCAGCCTTTCTTCGTAAGACAAATTCTTGAGACCAAGAATCATGCGGGTAGCCAGCTTCTGGACTCTTTCGAGATGATGTATGTCTTTGAGGAGATAAGGAGAAGAGGCTTGAATCCCGTACTCCAATATGTGTCTCACCAGCGTGACATAGAGCGGTAGGAATATGGCTGCTGTGAGCATTCCGAATGACTTGTTGGCAGCATGGACGCGTGCTTTGTTGGCAGCATGGACGCACTGGGCCGAAGGCGAAAAGGAGGAATCCACCAAGATACCCAGATCCTTTACCTGATCGGTCCTCTCCAGCAGCAGACGACCCGGCTCGAAATCAAGTTGAGTTGCAGGAGGAGAGCCAACAGGCAGATGACAGCATTTTGACACGTTCAGACACAGGTCCCATTCGTTAGACCATCTCCAAATTTGGTGGAGGCATCGACGAAGATCCTCTATATCACCGCGAGGAGTGACCAGTTTGACATCGTCGACAAATAGAAGGGTGTGTTGCGTGAGGTCGTCGGGCAAGTCATTTATGAAGACTAAGAACAATAAGGGCCCAAGCACTGAACTTTGAGGCACACCACTGCTCGCACTGGAGACGTCGGACCGCGAACCATTAACTTGGACTTGGAAGGAGCGATCTGAGAGGAAGGCACCAACCCATCGTACAATATCCGGATGGAAACTATATGCTTGAAGCTTGACAAGTAATAGGCGGTGGTTTACCGTGTCAAAAGCTTTGGCAAAGTCCAATAAAACGATGTCAACAGCATCACTATCATCGAGGATGCGCGTCACCAATTCTTCCATTACCAGTAAGTTGGCCAAGCATGATCTCTTCGGCACGAAGCCGTGTTGGGAATCAGAGATAGAGGCTGTGTTTTGGAGGTGGCGCATCATACTTTTCTTAAGGATGGTTTCGAACATCTTGCTGATTATTGATGTAAGGGAAACCGGTCGGTAGTTAAGCGGGTCTTCGCGGCTCCCTTTCTTGAAAATTGGGCGGATTATCGCTGTTCTCCAGTCCGCAAGTATAACACCCGTCGCCAATGACATATTGAATAGACGTGTTAAGGGCTCGCAGATGACCGGAGCCAACGCTTTGATAACCCGTGGATGTATGCCGTCAGGGCCGTAACCCTTGTTGACATCGAGGCCTTGAATAATACGTTCGACTTCGTCCCGCGTGATGACCAATCAAAGCATTGGAGGTACCGATCTATCAAATGGAGGGGGTTCACGACCATCATCTTGTTTGAAAATAGTTGAAAAAGCCTCGGCAAATAATTGACTCTGTTGATAAGGGTCCTCAATCGATACGCCTGTTGAGTCTACCAACGTTGCAATTTCATTTAAATGAAACCATTCTAATTAAAGACCGAGATGTAACCTCCTAACTTCATTGGATCTTACCAGCTGTCACGTGAAAGCTGACGTCATGACGCACAGCACACATTAGTCCAGGCATGGTGAGATTTGTTTCTTCGAAAGAGATTGAAGGGAACAAAGTTTGTTAAAAATGAAAACTGGCTCCCACACGATTGGTTCTTTATTCATTGACCTTCAAATAAGGAGATACAAACTTGACTTTAGTGGTATTTGAAATCTGATTGTAAAAACGAATGCTATAGGGTGGTGCACTTATGCTCGCTATATCATAGTTTCAATTCACAGACCAGGTGATGCGTTGTGTTTTTAAGCAAAACACTTCATCTCATATTGCTCTGCGATCACTTCCACATTTGACCTCTGGTATACTGTGCACCTGTCCAGGTAATGTCAATTTATATATATATATATTTCTTTATTGCCCACAAGGGGCTAAACACAGAGGGGATAAACAAGGACAGACAAACGGATTAAGTCGATTACATCGACCCCAGTGCGAAAGTGGTACTTTATTCATCGACCCCGAAAGGATGAAACGCAAAGTCGACCTCGGCGGAATTCAAACTCAGAACGTAACGGCTACGCATTTCGCCCGGTGTGCTAACGATTCTGCCAGCTCGCCGCTGAAAAAAGACGTGTCCCAGGTGAGGACAATTTATATATATATATATATATATATATATATATACACAGACACACGAACACATTTGTATGAATCTGAAAATGATCACAATAGAAGCTGTACACTATGTGGAATCTGAGAGGGCTTATTAGGCCTCATTTGGTACAAAATCCATACTACAGAGGGTAGGTAATAGCAACATCATGGGAGACTCGCCTTCCGAGCTTCCCACTTAAGCTTCTCTCAGCATGACCGATTCTGAGTGCTCTGTATAGCAGAGTACAAAGCAGTAAACCACCTTATGCGATCCTGGGGAAGAAGCTCCCAAATAGACTGCTCCAAGTTAAGTTGTCTTGAGAATGCCATTGTAACACTTTCTTGGTCCACCACGTGACTGAAAGGCAAGTGCAAGTTTACCACCATATCGCTTGTACCTGAAGGGATTAATGAAAATGTTACAGACACATGCTCTCTCGCAATGGCCAGCAGAATATACTATGCATCTGGATATTAACCTTAAACACAGTAACCCAGCTTTTCCAAACACTCCAAAACTCCCACAGCTTTAAAACTGAAATTCTCCTATAATTTATGACTTTCTCCTATTCTCACTTTTAAGTGTCAGACCAGTTATCCCGATCTCCAACGTAGCAATTTCAATATGTAAGAGGGCGTATTAATCACTAATTTTGTTACTCCACATGAGAGATTTCACTGATACCCAAGGACAGAGGCCGAGCCAATCAAATCTCCTCCCATCAACCAAGGTTAATTCCATGAGGATTCACCAGTCAGAGCGAAATGCAGAAAAAAGAAATGGCTGTAATATACAATTCTGAAACAATTATCTATCATATTATCGTTTTATAGATTAATTTTTAATCTACAATATGCTTATTATGAATTTAAGTGACATACTGATTCCGTGTTGAGCTTTTTATCAGTATGATCCAATTAATTCTTGTGATAGAATTAATTCTAACGATTGGAACAGAAAATTTGCAAAGAAATATATTGATACGAAAGTCAAATATAATTTCTCTAGATAGTGATGACGGAAACACGAACCACTGTATAATGTTTTTGAAAGATTAATGTTTGATATTAAACTTTATGCCTTATCGCGGGACTGTTAAATTCAGGGGTTTTATTTAATTTAGATTTTTTTGTTTATAAAATTCAGTTTTCACCCTTAAAGCTAAACACCTTAATTTTTGAAGGATTGTAATATTCTGTTGGTTGTTTATCGCGCCATAATCGCTTATTAAGCTGATCTAACCACCCAAAGCAGGAAATTAACACTTTGTAAACACATTTAATTCTCGTTTGGAATTTGCACAGATGGAATGTAATCTAGTTACCTAGCATTTGTGCATAACTACGCATTTGTATCTCCGAGTGGTAAGGTGACTTCAAAGTATTTATATTAATTCGATGAATATATTACTTGCTTGAAACGGTTGACACCTATCGCATTACAAAGACTCCTCCGTATATACTTGTAGGAAGAAGAGATAATAAAGATAATAAAAACCTGCTTTCCCTGAATGCTGTCAAACTACAATTATACTAACACCTGCAGAGAATTAGCGAATATAACTCCCAGCTATAAGATCTTAATACGTTCACACAGCTAATCTCTGATGAGGCAGCATGGCTAATTAAAAGGAATTTCTTTGTAGCTGATAACTAGGCCAATAAATGTCATGGAAGAGAAGAATGAAATTCGATTAATTTTTATTGCTCCCCTCACCCGGCTCTATTGCTGGTACTGATTTAAAAGAACTCGCAACAACAATTGCAACGCTAAGCAATAACAATATAAAATGCGAAGTTCCGATATTTTTAATTCCTAGAAACACCTTTATTTTGCTGCTGCTACTGATGACGATGTTGATGATGAGGAGAAGGAGAAAGACGACCATGACGTCGACGATTATGATGATTACGATGTTGATGATCTTGGGAAAATAAATTCCAAGGAAATCAAAACAAACAAAAAAAGAAAATAGCAGAAGACCGATATACTTCTAGGTGCTCTAGATTATAGTTGACGATATTGGTCTGTCTATATCAATGAGTTACCACGTTATTCTGCATGCAATGATGTTAGCGCGTTTCCGTTTTACGCATTAGACAACTTTAACCACTGCAGAAAATCGAAACTTTTAACAATACAAAGCAATGCTAAGAAACTGCGTGGATTTTGGAGGAGGATTGCGCATGAGAGAAACAAATAGGAAACTGTAGAGGCTGCCCAAAGCTTATTGTATATACCAATTGATTATATATATATAATGTCTAAATACCTTTAATGCTTTAGACATTTCCCTACCAAAAGCACTTATTAGAAATTCAGTATATTGTATTCTCATTGAATATATTTTATTAACGATATATATATATATATATATATATATATATATATATATAGCAAAGTTCTCCTCTAATTCAAATTACAGAGGGACATTTTGTGTTCATGAAATTTGTAACGAGTAATATTTTGTTCTTTGTTATTGGCGCAGCCAGCCCATGTGTTTAGAAATCTGAATTACATCGTTTCAGGTTCAGGCCCAGTGCGCTGCACCTTGGGTAGGTGTCTTCTGCTCAAGTCTCAGACCAACCGATGGATTGTTAATGAATTTCTAGGACGAAAATTCTGTGGAAAACCACCGTTTGTGTTTGTGAGCCTCTGTGTGTGTCATACCCTACACTGATTAGTAGTATGCGTTTTTTTACATCTCTTTTATCAAGCAGTTTGGCAAAAGATCCCGATTTAATAAGTATGAGACTTTAAAAAACATCAATATTGATTGGGATCGATTTGTCAACGGTGATGCCCCAACAGGGGCGCAAATTAGCAAGGGAAACAAATAAAAGCTATCCATGCAGTCGTGTTCACTGCATCACCTTTCATTTACAATTCAAACTTAGAAATATACAAGAAAACTTTTTTCTTTCTTATCCTTACGTCATTTCAAATTTTAATTAATTTAAAAAAAACAAAAAACATATTTGTTATTGTAGTCTTCCTTTCCCTCACCGATGTCTGTTTCTAAAAACGAATTAGATTTATCCATTTAATTTTAGGACATCAAGTCCAAAAACTGAAAAAAACACATCAATTTTTTTTTTTAAATACAAGTTTTCTAGGAACTTCTCATTCATTATTTTAAAAGCTTTTATCTCACAAAGAAAGTTGTAATATAGAGACTGCCTTGCTGCACAGCAAGAATATGAAGAATTTCTCTTGAGTAGAATTATTCTTAATATTTATTAGAAAATGTTTATAACATATGTTTGCAACATAATGCTTGTAACATATGCTTGAAACATATTTAGCCCTCCGGCAAAACGATAATGTTTTAGGCTATACATAGAAATCATTTTGACAAGCCATAGACGCGGCCTCCATTATACAGATTTTAAGATATTAAATATGATTTTACATGCAGAGATATTCCATAATCCTTCTGTATGGCATTCCGAAAACTTTTGTTTATTCAAAATTTGCTACATCTGTCAGGAAAGTTTTTGTTTGAAGCCATAAACTTATAAATGACAAGTTTGTGCGAGGAATTCCTTTCCACATGAATAGAGGGTAATTCATCTTCTATACTCTATAAAGGAATTGTAGTCTTTTTACTTCCCATGTGACAGTTGTGGTGCAACCTTATCTAACCTTATATCACTACAAAATTCAGTTTAAATATATTTGAACCAGCCACGTTTATAAACATTACGTATAATTTCATGCATCAGAATTTCATAACTGTGGTTGTTGATTAATTGAAGGTTGATTGATTAATTGAAATTATTCCTTCCGTGATCACCCTGTATAGTAAGAGGTATTTCTAGTACAACGTTATTCTACATCATTGTTTTTATATATATATATATATATATATATATATATAAACCAATGAAAGTTTTGCTTTAGCTACAATTATAAAACAATGAAAGTTTGGCTATAGCTGCAATTTCTAGCAGATTAGACGACCATCTATAGCTGGCATTGATGGCGATATGTAATACGGAAACCTCAACTAAATTAACTAAACTAGCAACTTTGATATTGCGCCGAAAACAGATTTATCTTTCAACAGATTAATGAAAGAAAAAAATTGTTCAAAAGATAAAATTTATCATTTGAGTTTTCTTCAAAAGAAAATTAATTTTAATCAAACCGTTTATTGTTTGTCCCACCGTTCAATAACTGCAATACAAGAAAATAGATTAACATGTTCCGAGTTGTTTGTGGTGATGGTGATTGGTAATATCAGGAGAGAGCGAATCAGAAACAAGAAGAAATAAAAAGAGACGATAGATCTGATCAGAACAAAACAAAACCAGGGCTATTTTGATGTACTCTACTCAATGAATGGCGTCCATCAAAATAAACACTATGTCGTTGAATAGTGGAGGTTTTTTCTTGTTGTATTTTTGCTTTTTTTTTTTACTTTAGTTCGAGACTTTTTCATTTCGCCATTTTTCTTTATTGGCAGGAAGTTGTATACTAAACAGCAGACAGCTCGTTTGGCTCACTGCCAATAAAAACATAGGAAAATCTCGGAAAAGTATTCTGAAAGAATTTTTTCTATCGAATTAATGAATATTTGGGTTTTATCTGCAGGAATATGTCTTACTTACAATAATATATCTTTCCTATAAATATCTCTGAAGGAACACGAAACTAAGTAAATATTATTGTTATTATTTTAAGTTTGGAAAATAAAAAATAACAGAGCCAGTAATGCATTCAATTGATTTTTGATTGATAGACGCATGCAGTATAATTCAGAAGTTTTCTTTTCAAGAGAGGAATTGGAAAGAAACAAAAACACAAATATGGAAACAAGCGAAAATCGGAGAGTGGCCGGTCATTGGAAATTACGGATTGTTTTATGCAGAATATTCATCTGGTGTGGTTATGAATATGTCCAGGTAGACAATGACTTCCATAGGAAATTTTCAGCCCTTTCTGAAAATCACCAACAACAGCATCATTATCATTGTCGTCATAGTGTTGTTTGAAAAACAATGAGTAAAGCCCCATCCAAACAAAAAATACTGTTTCAATTTTGCTTACCACTTGTTTACTCGGCATTAGGGAAGAGTGAAAAACTTTCCAACGCAATGATGATGATGCTGATAATTTATTTCTTTATTGCCCACAGGGGTCTAAACAGAGAGGAAACAAACAAGGACAGACAAAAGGTTTAAAACTGATACAAATAGTCACAAAATACAAAACAAAAAACTGTTTTCTCCTTTAAGGAAACTGACAAACACTAAAAAATAGGTCAAAGTATCAAACAACTATGAAGAAAAAGAAGAAACAGCAAAAGCTGTAAAACAACTGAAATCCAAACTAAAACTGGAACAGCAACATATGATAAAACGATAGCAAGAAAAGCCCGTAAATGGCAAATATTGGCTTAAGCTAAACAGAGATGAAATAGACAAAGCAAAATCCCAACAATGGCTGAGAAGCTCAGGACTCAAAGTAAAGACTGAAGGATTTTTTATTACAGCACAAGATCAACGCCTTCCCACCAGAAATTACCAAAAATATAATGAAAATAAATATAAATAACTACAGAAGTTTTGGTAATGGAGAAGAAGCAATAAATTATATTGTCTCTGGTTGCCCAGTCATGGCTAAGGAATATATTCACTAACACGACAGAGTTAGGACCCATATATACTGGAAGCTATGCTAACACTGTGGAATAACAACAGAAAAGTGATGGTAGAGGTACACTCTAGAAAAGGTCACAGAAACGGAGAAATCAACTATACTCAGGGATGTGCCAATACACACAGATAAAGAAATCAAGGACAATAGGCCGACTATAATTGTCAGAGATCACCAAGAACAATTATTTTCTAATCGATGTATCAACACCAACAGATGACAAGGTTTCTCTGAAAGAAACAGAGAAACTTTCAAAATACAAATATCTGGAAATCGAGGTAGTTCGAATGTGAAGCCTAAAAACAGAAACAAATCCTATCACAGTATGCGCATTTGGTATGATTAAAAGACATTCAGACAAACTATACCTGGAACCTCAATACTACACAAGAAGCAGTCCTAGTGGGAAGATCGCATATCCTACGCGAGACACTATCAGTTCAATCATACAAACTAAACGTGACAATCCACAGACACAAGACACACTCTATGTATCAAATATCCAATGAAATAAACTAATATGAGCAAGCCGGATACCCACTGCATTACACACACACTTACCCGATACAAGCAAACATTAATGCCACACAAGTTTGTACTACCACCTTAAACAAACAAACAAACAAATAACAATACAATACCGAAAGAATTTGCACTCTCCCAACAACAACAACAAAAAAGAACACAATGCGGCATACACCCCAGTAGCACGGAGGTGTAGTATGTAACGCAGTAGAAACTACCAAATGTCTGAAACTACCAAATGTTGAACAATGATAATAATAAAAATATTAACGATGATGATGCTAGCCATGCTTTAACATTTTGAAGTAAGATGCTGGTTAAACAGTACTTGATTCAGGTACCTTGGTGGGATTTGAACCCAAAATGTCAAAAGTCCGAATAAATACCGCAAAGTATTCTCTACGAAGCTCTAACGATTTTGCAAGTAAGCCACCTTTGTAATAACGGACTCTGATTTACTTTTAAGGACAATTATTTTACGGGGAAGAGGTAAGTCGATACTATATTCTCCAATACTTAGCCGCTCCGCTCCATTATTTTCTCCATCCGCAAGGAAGATATTGCAACAATGGCCTTGATGGGATGATAAAGGTACATGTCAACCACCAAAAGACTCTTCATAACTATAAAGACTGCTTAATGGAGCTAAGACTTGCACTTTAACGCGACAAAGATTTACTCTAGATCCAACGAGAGAGCATTTTGGCGACGGGTGGGCTACATACAAATAGAAGTGAAATCACTTTCCCATCCCGCTTACTGAACAAGAGAGTAATTATTGATAAAAAATCATCCATTTGTGAAGGCTGTTTAGGATATTGTCCTGCTAAACCACAAACAAGTAGGAGACAAACAACTGGGATCCATTTGATGCGAAATGTAATGGCACAGCGTGAACCGTGGGTAAAGACAAGGAACAAGAGCAGAAATGAATAACAACTTGGTCCAACTGGGGAGTGTCACAATGATCTCTCTGTGATATAAATGGCAACTGAATCTGTTTCACATCACTTGTTTGTGTCTTAAATTCTGGAAGTTCACTTTACATAAAACAATCTTAAATGTACCACAGAAGAAATATTAAAGTATATAAAACAAAGCACGAATAGAATAACTACGAGGCTAAAGTATTTTTACACTTTCAGTCTATTCTTTCAGCAAATGAAGAACCACACCAGAAATATTGACAACAAAGACATCGGAAGCAAATCCATCCTTACAACATAATTAAAACATACACAAGGGTCCATTTGATCGATAAAACCTCCCTGATGGTGGGACTTCAGTATGGCTGCAATCCAATGACTGAAACATGTAAAAGAGTATCACATAGAAAGTATAGCATACACAAGATATTAGATAAGAGACCAGCTGATCTCAGATATATTGCGAACTAGACAATAAATGATTAATTTCCAGCAGAAATACAAAGCGTAAAACTACAGCTTCAATCTACAGCTGCTCTAAGTTCCGGTTTCTTCAGCCGCAAAGTTTATTGACTTAATGTTTAAAAACCAGCCTCTAATTCAATTGTTTAGAAATTAAGAGCTCAGCTTGATGTTAGAAGTGGCCATAACTTCTGAAAGAAATTAGAGGTTTTCTTATATCTTATATGTTGAATTAACGAAAGAAAAGACAGTAATCAGTTTGAAATATCTGTCTGCAAGCATGTCCAACCTCTGCTGTTCCTTTATCTATCAGATTGTACCGATGGAGAGAATAAAAAATATATAGTTACGCCACATGTGAATTATATGGTCATTAAATGTACAGGATAGTGGGAGCAACTTCGACATGCAGTAAACAATAAGCAAAGAAATATAAAAAGAAAAAGTAACGGAAACAGTTAAGAAAGACAATAACGATAGAATGTTCTTACCTCTCGGTTTCAATCTGTGCGCACACATACACACACATAGATACATACATTTATATCTACATAAACATGTGCCTGTTCATATGTTGCTGTCTCTGTATGTCTGTGTGTGTTTATGGAAGTTTACACGCACACCAAGACACAGTCGGATATATACTATATACATGCAAGTGTATGTGTGGATACAAATAAAAATACATC
>NC_043015.1:24114759-24124759 GCF_006345805.1 Octopus sinensis
GACCTCGGTCAGTTGCGTTCGTGCAAGGCTTTAACCCAAATGTCGACAGTACCTGAAGCTTCATTATCTAATGTGTTCTAATATGTAAGATATCATGGTGTTATTAGCAGGATAGTTTGCTGCTATTTCTAGTATGCATTGCGGTCATCTAAACATAGCTTTATTGTAGTCATTGCTATAATTGTGCCTATTCATCTCCTGACCAAACACAAGACATATGGGTTCAAGGATATACCACAGTACAAATGTTCAACATTCGATCATCGTTTAGACTTACCTTATTGTTTAACATAACTTGATTTTGTCGTTTAGTAACAATGGTGTAGCGATGATTTTGGAGGGAGAAAGTAAAATATCCTCAGAATGAAGACGTAGTCTGAATGACACTTTGCAAAGATCAGGTGTGAGCGGGAATAGGAGCAAAAAATTATGTCTGTACACTCAGGCGTAATTTGAACTACAAGGAATTACTATGCTTCGTTCTGATGACCCCAGTAATCTTCTGCGCTAAAGGCAACAAGCAAAATAAATACCATAAATAATTCGTTCGACGCTCATACGACAAGTGGCAATTCTCCAGTTAAAAACTTTCAATTATATAAAGATCCTTTTTCGTGCAAATGTGAACTGCAAGCCACTCAATACATTACCTGAAGCGATTTCTGGGATTGGAGTGGAGATGTTATTGCTTATGTCTTGCCAGCCATACCCTCACATTTCGTTATACATTGTTGGTCTCAATGCGCCTCTAGTCTTCCCTTGACTATATCCTTCACTTGTATTTGGGAAAAGATACGATCAAATTTGATGGAAAAGGAGAGGGAAATATTTTGGAAAACGAGTGGCCTAATTCTTTACCTCGATCCGCCTGTTTATTTGGCATTAATACAAGATCGATTGGTAATGTTACCTATGAGTAGAGTAGCGAGCTGATAGAATCTTTGGCATGCCGTGCAAAATGCTTAGCGGCATTTCGTCTCTCTTTACGCTCTGGGTTCAAATTCCACCGAGGTCGATTTTACCAGTCATTCTTTCGAGATCGATAAAATAAGTACCAATTGGGTACTTGGTGGATATAATCGACTTAATCCCTCCACCAAAACCGCTGGCCTTGTGCCAAAATGTGAAACCAATATTATCTATGAGTTACAGCCATGAAGTGCGTGAGAGAGTTATTTCACATCCGGTTTACACATCAATGAATCATTTGTATTTTATTTGGATTTACTGATGTCTACAAAATGCAAGATACATTTCTCCAGTTAGATGGGTTATTTTCATTACGACGGAGTCGACACCATTGGAGTTTCTTACATAAATACCAAGAATACAAGGCAAGCCTAAGGTATAGTAGCGAATGCAAATCACACAGATTTTAATTTTAAGATATCTGTAATTACAATGTAATTACAATAAGAAGAGACACTGCTTTTCACATGTATTCTATTTCAACTATTTATATTGTTTTCAATTTAAAAAAAAAATTCTGGTCTGTTTTCAGGAGTTACTATTGTACTACAAAGTGTCAGTTTACAAACAAACTGTTTCTAATTAATACATGGGCTCCTGGCTCAGATGCATGAGAGTATGTTATGGAAGAGAGTAAATGCTTTGAGTCATAATAAATATAATTGTATCGTTTGAAATTGAATCGAGTAGACTCAAGAAAGAAAGCTGCTAAAATTCATGTCAACTATATAATTAATCTGTGTAAAGCAAGATTTTAATCGAAACTGACTAATCCTAGAGGAGATATTTAAATTAAAGGAGACAACGTTCTTGATGAGATCAGGACCAAATCCATGGCAAGCTGCTATAGGTAAACATGCAGTAGAGTTTCCCCGGGATTATGTGGGGTCATCCGGAGGGATAAAACTAAAACTCGTAGGCGAATTATCTTCCTGAAAGTCAACGGCACTTGTATCCAAAGGAACGGATTTGGTGCACACCCCGTAAAAACTTATTACATTCGTCTTCAGACATCCAGTTTTAGGCCTTCACTTTGAAACAGCCAAGCGTTAATCGTAAGAAGATTTATTGATCAGCAACTAACGCGGTCATTATTAATCCACCTCTTCCGATTCGGTAATAAAACAAAACAAAACAAAAGCAAGCAAAAAATCACAGAAAACAAAACTAGAAATCCGAATATGATTGCCTATATTCCGCCCACCAATACTCTCGTAAATACGCAAATAGTGCACAGTGTCAATAGATAGAACTTTGAGCTTTCGGGCGCAAAGGTCCCGAAAACGAAGCACTCGAATCAGCTGGAAACTATTTCTAAACTTACTTTATTTTTTATGCATGACATCATTTATTCTTAACCAAATTCGATCTTAGTGTTGAATTGTTTAAACTACAACATGCTTGCATATATTTAAGCCAGGTATTCAAACTGTAATTAAGTTTAAGGAATTATATAATGTACACAAAATGATAATTCGATCAATTTTGTGTAAAAGGATGAAAACGCATAAACTATTGCAATCGATTCTGAATGTTATTAGCAGTGTAGCTAAAAGTGAAAATTAAATTTTTAAATTGTCCACTAGACAACATGGCTACTGGAAGATTTTGTGCAACCTACCATAGAACCATCTAGTTAATAGTGCGTATGTGCGAGAAAGTATACGCGTATGGAGTAATGTGTGTATGTTCAGAGCACTGGAAAGAGAATTATACAAACGTTGACAACCACGCAAAACTAAATGTATGTTGATGGGTGTGCATGTGCAAGTATTCATGTATACGCATACATACACACACATAAGTAACTATATTTGTGTGAATGTGTGTCTCTTTGTTTGTGTGTGTGCATGTATGTATGCATGTTAATATATACATACATATATATATATATATATGTATGTATATACGTGCATATCAGTAATTTAAAGTCAATGACTGAAACCTCAAGAAGTGTACATTACAAATATATCATATGAATACATTTAAAAGATATACTTTTGTTTACAGACATCGAGTTTCCGTTATTAAACTATGTATCTTTTATAAAATAGATTTCGTTTTTGTCTGCGTCTTAATTTATATTTCAGTCTCTCTTCTGTTGTTTATATTATTACAGTTTATAATATAATACAAGAGTTTTCTAGTTTTCTAACTAATAAAATAAAAACTGTTTCTTTATATTATTCTGTCTATGAATAAATATGGCCTATCTTTTGCCCGTTTCCACAATGAGCATTCTTTTACTCCATCAACCAAAGTATCAGCATTCACTTTTACAATGTTTTCACATTAAAGCAAGGCGCGAGCTGGCAGAAACGTTAGCACGCCGGGCGAAATGCTTAGTGGTATTTCGTCTGTCTTTACGTTCTGAGTTCAAATTCTGCAGAGGTCGACTTTGCCTTTCATCCTTTCGGGGTGGATTAAATATGTACCAGTTACGCACTGGGTTCGATATAATCGACTTAATCCGTTTTGTCTGTCCTTGTTTGTCCTCTGTGTGTTTAGCCGCTTGTGGGTAGTAAAGAAATATGTATTTCGTCTGTCTTTACGTTCAGAGTTCAAATTCTGCCGAGGTCGACTTTACCTTTCGTCCTTTCTGGGTCGATAAATTAAGTACCAGTCACGTACTGGGGTCGATCTAATCGATTGGCCCCCTCCCTCAAAATTTCGGGCCTTGTGCCTAGAGTAGGAAAGATATATTTTCTGCGAGAGGAAGCTCTGAGCAAACTCAACATGGCTATCCAAAACCTTCTCTAAACACGCGTTTTAAGGCATGGATTTTCTTACGTATGATTTGTCTCGTGTCCGTACAGCTAATTTATTTACAACTGTTAATTTCTGACCTTCGATAATATATCTACGTTGAATAAGTTTTATAGAATTTTATTCTCAACTTATAATAATCTATCTGCCAGCTATTTGCGACACCAGTGACATGTTTCCTTTTTACTATATCAGTAGACGCTAAATCTGTCTAATATAGCAAGCGTTCGATAGTGGACACTGGCAACTGATGACGCGCAAAGTCGCAGAAATCTTGAATTCGCAATTCTTGATGCTTTTCACCTGCTGCTTATATGCTACATTGCTTTTTAACACACTATCTCTATACGCGATACCATCTCGCAAGACCAATACAGCAGTAGTGTGGCTTTCTACAGTATAGGCACGTTTAGTAAGATATGCAAAATGCCATGTTGTTCTAATACTGATTCAGTCGTCAATAACGAATTATCAATTATATCTGATAGGTGAATTTTCTAGATGTCTTTGAGAATAGGTCTACTTAATTATAGCTGAATATGTTTTGAACTATAACAACAACAACGACGACGACGACGACGACAACGAACAGTCTAACCGTGAAATTATTCTATTGTCCTACCATAATCAATTTAGCCTGACAAAGTTTTGAATTGTGACAACACTTAGCAGTTAATAAAATGTAAGGAATACTAAGAATGAAATCAATATAATGCACGTAAAATACATCTCGTATATATGTACCCTGCTTCCAGTTGTCATAGCAATAAAAGACGTACATTAAAATAGGATTGTGTTTTATATGCGCTAAATTTCGAGGAAAGAAGAATCTCGTGGAAAGCAAATCTCGAAGACAAATAAACAAAAAAAGCAAATATGCGACAGTCATCGTGTGAATGCCTTTTATCAGAGTGGGCATCTAGATAAAGAACGATTGTGTTCAGTGTAGAAATGAGTCATAAGAGGATCTGAACTTGTATAAAATGAATATGTAGTCCTATTCTTTACCCACCGGACCAAGAAACATCGGAAAACAAGAAGATGCCTCAGAGGATTTGAACACAGACACAGAAACAAGGTCGACTAATTCTTTATTCAGTTCGTTACGAGCGTTCCATGAAACACAATGAAATATCACACAGAGATTTGAACTCAAACAGAATACACACGAATTGTAATTCTTTACGCGATTGGCCATCAGACATTCACGATAAACAGCACTGCCCTACAGTATAGCTAACAGTTCATGTGTAGCAGGAAGAGGAAAGCCACACGCTACTATGTAAGAAGATGTGAAGTATAAACAACAACATCTCTTTAAACCATGTCCAGGAGTTGAAATAAATCAATTTCCAAAGTTTAATTGGCTATTATCAATAACTAACCTTTAAAAAGAAACTGTTTTCTGTATTTATCAGATAAAAATATTTCAGAAACCCCCGGATGGAATAAATGCAACACTCTTTGATTTAAAGTGAAGAGGAAAAGGGAGGAGGAGGAGGAGATGAAATACACCAAGTAAGATAACAAAAGGGAAAACATTGAAATGCTAGTAACATATATAATATTCGTGAGTCTTGCACTTCCACGCTGCATTCGATTTAGAGCAACCGCAGGAATCTACAACGTGCGTCTATGTTCCCGAGTCTGGCTATACCAGAAATATCTCCCTCTTTCATTCTCAGTGTTAAGTGTGATCAAAAGAGGGCGAGGAAGCAGTCCGGCCAGGGATCGTTGGGGGATCGGTGCTTTTAATGCAAAATGATGGTGTGGGAAGGTATGAGAATGAAAGCCCCGCTGGACGGTACAAAATCTCATAAATCCTGCCCTGGCATTGCCTACCTACCAACCGCCATACATATGTAATGGACATAACTGTTAGGCACAAACATGCTCATACTCAAAAGGTAGCGGTGATCATAATTTATAGTAAGCACTGACCTGCGTCTAAAAAAGAACAATGAACCTCTGAGATGGCCGTTAAGAGTCTGACCACCCTGCTGGAAATAGCAACTACATTTTGTCCTTCATATCGTCTTTCCAAGAGAGAAACTTAACAGGATATGCTGAAAATTATATTTGTCAGACATTTTCTTCATCTCGTTTGTCTCAATCATTGTACTACTTTCAGTGCATTTATGTATGTAGCCGGGTAGTTAGGAGTGCTCAACTCATAAGATCGTGGATGAATTCTGTGATCGGGTGGTGTGTTGTACTCTTGCACAAGATATTTCATTTGGGAATAATCCAGTCTATTTAGGGGTGATGTATACCAACCGGTTTCTGGAGTAGTCTTATCTTCCACCATCTGTCGGAAACTCGGTGTACCACTGAGTCAAAGGCTTAGAGGACCAAGAGGCTATTTATCCTTGCTTACAACTACACAAACACCAAAAACAATTAATGAAAGAATGGTACATATCACCATGTCACACTCACCACTCTTCCTTAATGACTGATAGTACTATACTGTTGAAAGGCATCCTTCTATACTGGGGAACCACCCCCAAATTTCTTAGGGTTGTTTTTCACTTCCTCCGAATCGATAACATACGCTGGCTATAAACCGAAATTCATAACCCCGAGATCTCGATCTTGGTTTTACACACATTCTTTCCTTTAATATTTCTCTCAATATACAAAGCAATCACTCAACACAGCTGTTGACATAATATTGTCTAGATACACACATAGGTGTCGATGGAATTGTGTTACCATTATTTAATATTGGTTCGTAGAAGTTCAAACGAAATAACAAACGAATCCCCTTGAACACAAATAGTGAAATTCAAATCATTTCCTTCCCTCCTCACTTCGGCTTTACAGAAGCATTTCTAGAAAAATACGGAAACAAATAAATTTACTTCATAATGGCCATTTTCGAGCAAGTCGTTTTCCTTTCGGTTTAGTTAATACTGTTATCATCACTAACATTGGTCAGGAAAAAAACAAACAGAATCCTTGCAACAAAGGAAGACATTATTGCTTAAGTAGAACGCGGTGAGATGATAGAATCAGTAAAGCGGCGGGGAAAAGGGTTTTGCAGTATTTTCTCCTGCATTTTACGTTCTGAGTTCAAATTCTGCTGAGGTTACGATTGTTTTTTATCCCTCTACAATCGATAAATCATGGCGCCAGTAAAATACAGTGATAGACACAATCGATCTACCTCTCCTTAAATTGCTGACCGTTTGCATAAAGTAAAAAGTGTGGTTAATCATTAGCGCATCGGACAAAGTGCTAAGCACCGTTTCTTCTGCTTTTTTACGTTCTGACTTCAAATCCAAACTATCTCAATTTTGCTTTTCATCCTTTCAAGGTCGATAAAATGAGTCGACTTGCCAAACCCAAATTGCTGACCTTGGGTCAAAATGTGAAATAATAATAATACGCATTATTATTATCGCAGGTTTTGTGGTTACTCATGGAGTCTTGCATGCGTAGCTGGCTTGCAGCCTGTAGCCTACGTATTATGCTATCTGTTATTTTTAACAAATACTTTCCCGATTATTCTGGCTGTGCTAAACTTTTGGCACTCTATTCCAATTGCCTTTATGTCCCTTTTCATGCCTTCTGATACAGTTCCCAAGGAAGCAACAATAATTGGCACTATCTTCACCTTCGTCAATTTTTCCATAACTGGGCTATCTCGGACTTAAGAGGATTGTATTATATCTTTTTTTTTTTTTTGCCTTCCTTCTTGACTATTCGTGGGTGAAAGGGGTACGCAACATCAACTGTAACATTAGACGTGTTCGTCCCAAGTGAAACGACTCTGACTAATAATCTCCTCAAAGAGATATATTCATGGACTTAATGACAACAACAATAACACAAAATTCTGCTCATTGACTTTTACACACACACACACACACACACACACACACATACACATTATAAGAACTGAGATTAGTATTCCGATAGAATCAGGTACTTGAAAAGTATTCAACAGGTAGAGTTGAGTAATGTCTGTGGTTCCGGCCAGTTGTTGGTTGAAGTGGAGATATCGGGTAGGACATCTCGGTTATGAAAAACAACCCTATGACTATTTATCGCCAAAGAGGCTTGTCCCTGTTACGCGTTACTTTGAGTAATGTGTTGTTGGTATACTCTAGGGACCCCGAACATGTTGCAGATGCCATGGAGTATTATAACCAGATGAATAAAGAACTCAGTATGGAAAGGTGTCGGATCATTACAGCTGTTTCTTACGTCATTTTTAATAAACAATGATTTCATTACATTGCTATAAAAGGCCTTATTCATCAGGTGAGAACATATTTTTTCAGAATCAAAGGGGTGTCCCAAGAATGTATCAGAAATGTATCTGTCGAGGCCGGGCTATGGGAAGGAAATGTTGGTCATTTCCTTCCCATACCCTGGCCTCGACAGACATATTTCTGTTAAATTCTTGGGACATCTTTTATTGTGAAAAAATTATGTTCTCATCTGATGAATACGATCTTTTATAGTGATCTGACAAATTTCCATATTGAGTTCTTTATTCATTTGATTATATATATATATATATGAACGGAGGGTGCTGAAAAGTTCCTGGCTTCAGGTTAAAGAATATACAGTAGGGTCCGTTTATTATAATTTCATTCAGCATAATCCCTCTCAGATCAACACACTTACTGTAATAATCTTTCAGTGTTTCCAAGCTCCGTAAAAGAACTTGGAAGGTAGGGCCTCCAACCGGGTCTTTCGCGATACCCTTAAATCCAGGTACTTTTCAGCACCCCGTCGAATACTAGATATGTCCTCATATTGTGTATGAATGTGTGTGCGTGTTTGTGAATATGTCTACATATTAACATTCTTTCAGCCAGCTACAGGGGGAAAAGACACTAACCAAGTAGTTAGCGACATAGAAAGGGGAAGCGTTGGGGTCTCATTGTGTGTCATAAGGAAAAGAAAGAATACAGAGAGGAAGAACTCTGGGACTGATCCACAGTTGTGTTGGTCGTGGTAAAGAAAAGGGATGAGAGAAGGAAAGACAGGATAAAGTGTGTGACTGAGCTGATAATCAAGAGGGAACCGACAAAAAGGAAGATTGGGTGAAAATGTGATTAAGTAGTAAGGACTAGGTCGGCAAATTGGATGACGGAGCGAGAGAGCCAGTGAGAATGAGGCAGTGGAGACAGGCAGAAAATGATAGGCGATAATGCTGCGATTCTCATTTATTTATCGATGTCTTTCACTCCGTCGTGACCATCCCCTCCCTCTCCACTCCTTCATTTATAATCCCACATTTCTGTGTCTTGTTTTCATATTGCTTTCTCATTTTTTCAATCTCACAATGTTCAACTCTCTCTCTCTCCCTATCACTCTCTCTCCGTTCATTACCTGCTCTTTCTCCCTTCGTTCATACTTCTTCTCCATCTCTCCTTTTTTCTGATCACTTTCTCTCAAGCTCAATCCCAGACCTCTGCCTTTTCATTTTGAAACTTCTGGTCAGGACAAACGATTTCACGTGTTTCCTTTTTATCTCGTGTTACGTGCTTAGTGAACGTTGCCTGTTTCTGTTGATGGCTGAAAGACTAGATCACTTTAGTACATTTATGGATATGAATATATATGCATCTGTGTACACACGAACACACACACACACACACACACACACACACACACACACACACACACACACACACGTCTGTATATTTTGTTACTTCATTCTCTATCCTTACTTTTCCCTACTACTTCTATTTTGTTGTCTTTCTCGTTTTATTCTTGTTTCTCTGTCACCTCATTCATATTTCCTATATCACTGGTGCACCCCGACGAGCAGTACCGTGGAAGATAACATCTTCTGGCTTTAAAACCCCATAAAATGCATTTGTGCTCTGAATTTCCTTGTCTGAGGAAAGGTGTTCTCTTGTCATCCGTTCTTTTTCTGTTTACTGTGTCCATGTTGCATCTTGAATTATATTTACAATATACTTTGTGCACACAGCCCCTTCCCCCAACATTTTCACCTATACATATATATTTTTATCCCTCTTTTCACTGTCGCCTCCTTCTCTCAGTTTTACTGCTTACACTCCCTCACACGCTTCTTATCGTCAGATAAAAATTACGGAAGACAAATCATTTGAAATTTCTATTTATTCTCTCTCTCTCTGTCTCGCTCCAAGAAAGAAACAAAAAACGTAAATTCAGGAAGAAAGTTATGGAATAGAAGAAACTGTTTCATGACGTTAACATTAATCTGGCATCAAAGCAAAGTTGATTGAAATGATATCAGTCTCCAGAACACACTGAT
>NC_043015.1:24132259-24212259 GCF_006345805.1 Octopus sinensis
AATCTCAACAAGTGTTGTAATAGCACTGCTAACACCGTAAAACACAATATTGATTTATAAAAACATTTGATATATTTTATAGTATATTATGGTTGCCTAATGAAATAACATCTCTGCAAGTCATTTATTCTGTCAATGTAATGAAATGGAAACAATACTTCTAGCCTATCCCTGAAGAGATGGAAGTAGCAATTATGACGCTCTATAACAACACCAAATCAAAGGGAAGGTGCCAGATGGAAAGACCTTTTTCTTTAGAATGGGATCCAGAGTATTCCAATGAGACACATTTTCCCTTTGTGGTCATTCACGATTATATCGTCAGAATATTAATTGACAATCCCAACAGTCTTAGTTTTACACTTAGAGAAATGAGAAATGCTAGACATCCAACTAAAAAACAAAAAATAACCCATGTAGACTATACTGATAATTAGGCATTGATCTTTGGCACAATATAACTGCATCCAATTTATTGATAGTCTAGTCTTTGCTGAACAAGATATTGGACTGCTTGTTAATCCTAAGAAAACCAAAGTCTTTCCTCACAATCAATAAAGGTCCATCAATCAAGGCGATGATCTCATGCACTTCGGTTCAGAGATAGCCTTATCTGAAAAGGATGTAGAATCTTGGACAGCCAAAACATGGTCGGCCCAAAACAAATTGGTTGAAATCAGGAAATTGACCCACACAAAGAGGAATTTTTTCGAAAAATAGTAAAGTTATTATTTTTTTTTACATATATATGGAAAAACCGACAGGACACTTACCAAAAAATTGGAATACAAGCTAGATGGAACTTCTTCCCAAATGTTAAGAGCAATTTTAAACATATCATGAAGAACTTATAAGCGATCATGTTTGCCTCCCTGAAGACCTCCCTCAACTAATGCAAGGCTAATATGGATTGCGTGCGCAGGTTAAAAATGTCCGAGCAAGCTCGACCAGATAATAGTGGGGATGAGGGTGACCATTCATTTTTTGCGGGGAAGTAATGTAGGTGTGTTAATTTTTGTTGCAGTTTTGTTATCTAAAAGTGTGTCCATACTGTAGATCGCGTTTTATCAAAACAAATATGAACAAGCTATTATTTTTCCCATAAAGTCACTCACCGCTAATGCATAACACACACACAAGAACCCAAACATACACAAGCAGACACACATTTCGATTTGTGTTTTCTTTCTTTTGTTTGTGAATTAAGAATGTTTTTGCTATCTCTTCCCCACACTTCGGTCTCTCAGTTTTCTGTCTCGTTTCTTTTAATATATCTTTGCCTTCTTTTGTTTACTCTCTCTTTCTGTTTTCCTCTCAATAAATATACACACACAAACACTTACGTACACTCACCCCTGTCGCCTTTTCTTATTGTATGTTAAGAACCACTTATTTTCTCTACACATTCTTCTATGACTTGTCAGTTATTCAATTGTTATTACCTGTTTTCAACTTCCTGTAAAAGCTAAGTACCTATTCAAACGAAGGAATTCTTCACTATCATTTCTGGCTTCCTCTTACTCTTAATTTCCTGAGCATTCAACAACTAATGTTGGTTTTGCCAGTTATATGTGTTCTTTTTCAATTGTTTGTCTTAACGTCTTGGCAGATTTATATTCGTTTCTTTAAAGTAGAAGAAGAAGATGATGTCTGAGAATACTTTTCATTTAACCAAATCCGAACAGTTTCAAACTCCTTGTCATTAACGGTAACACTCCATCACCTTTTGCTTGTCTTCTAGTACATAGCATTGTTAAATGCTACCGAACAACTAACTATTTTTTTCCGGTTTCGTCTATAAATGTTACATGAAGGAGATGCCGTTTCCATGTTTGCTTGTCATTCTTAACTTCAGTGTTAGAGATTATATAAAAACATTTTAGTAAACCATTCCATAAAAGATTTCGTGTTTTCCACATAAATTACTTTTCTTCTATGCCGATTTCATTATATTACTTTCAACATGAGATGTGAAAGAAATAAAGATAATAATAATAATAATAATAATAATAATAATAATAATAATAATAATAATAATAATAAAGTAAATCAGTTAAACCAAAATCAACAAAAAATGTCTAAAATAAGTATTATTATTCCAGAATGTACTTTACTGGGTAGATACGTTGTTATATAATCTGTCATTCTTATGACTCGATCTTTTCACATGACAAGTTGAAAACTATAAATATCAAATGCTATCCAGTGTTTTACGTTTGATATTTGAAAATTATATAAATGTATGTAAAATCATGAAACACTAGCAGATAACAGCGCCGACATGTTGGATTACGAACGAAACTGTTAAGAGTTCGTGTCCCGTGGTATGATTGGTAAATATAGTCTCCATGCAGAAGATACTTAACTTCCAGCGACAGGAAGTCCCCTTAGCCGTAAGTAGTTGGTAATAAATTCTATAATTTGACCTTGTACCAAATGAAAGATGATACACTAGCAGCAGCAACGCCACCACCAGACAGCATTTGACCGGGTCTTTAATTCCCTAAGCCTCGGAAGGAAGAAGAGCAGAGGGGGACACGGTTGGATTCCCTCTCTCTTGTACTTTATCTCTCTTTATCTCCCTATATATATTTATCTCTATCTTCTGTCTGTCTGTCTGTCTGTCTGTCTCTCTCTCTCTCTCTCTCTCTCTCTCTCTCTCTTCTCTCTCTCTCTCTCTCTCTCTCTCTCTCTCTCTTTCTCTCTCTCTCTCTCTGATTCTCTCTTCCAAGTCTCTCACTCTGCTGCTAAACAATCAGTAATATTCTTCTGAGCGTCTCCGCATCTGTTGGAACATTACGCTTTTCAGATATTTCTTCATGGAACAGTCGAAGATAGGAATCAAGCGATGGACAAACACAGAAATAAAGACTCACGCATGCAGAATGGGTTGCCACACAGTTCCTCAATACTATATTTCTTCGCAATGCATTTATCGCCCCGGGGCTACGGTAGAGAGCATTTGCGCAAGGTTCTGTGCAGTACGACTGAATAAAACAATTCACTGTTGCAAAGCGAGATTCATAAGCACACAATTATAGCTGCGCATATTTGTGTGTGTGTGTGTGTGTGTGTGGTGTAGTTGAAATTTACAGAAAAACAAAAGATAAAGACAAGCCTATGAACAACAAGAAAGTCTATTAGTTTGATGTTCGGGAAAATGAAAGTCGTTTACGTTTCGAGCCTACGCTCTTTACCAGAGAGGAAAAAGAGAACATAGAGAGAGAATGAAAAAACTTGTAGATTTCAGTGGTCCCGCATATATGTATGTATGCATGTATGTATGTATGTATGTATGCATGTATATATATATATATAATATATATATATATATATATATATATATATGAATGTATGCATGTATGTATACGAGAGGGTGCTGGAAAGTTCCTGGCTCCTGGCTTCAAGGGTATAGCGAAAGGCCTTATTGGAGGGCCAAACTTCCGAGTTTTTTACAGGGCATAGAAACAAAGAAGAACTGCTGCAATTAGCGTGTGAATCCTCATCAATTTTCTTTTACTCAAAGCCGGGGACTTCTCTGCACACCATCGTATATGTGTGTGTATAATACACACACAGAATATAAATAACATATATACTCATATATATATGCGTCCTTTCGTAATTGCCTCAGTAAGTTGGCATAGTACTATCCATTGAGGGTGTGGCCTCTCTGAAGGTAGTCAATAAGCATAAAGCTTTTATATCCCAAAAATTTGAGGCTACCACCTTCCCTGCAGATGTAAGAACCTTGATTTGTTTTGGAGCAGGTGAGGATAGCTGTTTCCCCTGCATGGATTATTACTTTTTGTTTGGCCCCAAGTGATGAAGCTAACACTCTCCCTGGGTTAGAAAGGGTTCTGTGAAATCAATTGAATCCTGCTTCAAGCAATGTCCTGATGAACAAAGACGTGGTACCCACCGAACCGAAACCTTCTACATGTCAAGTTAATTGTGGAGAATATTCTCAACTCTCTAAGGGATATGCCAATAATATTGTCCGTTTGATTTTTATTCTGTTGCCTGTTATCCATCTCCATGTGTTATACAAGATATTTTCTTTGGTGGTGGTAGCTGCAGGACCTCCAAACCCTAGGTCAGTTCGAGACTCTCTCTTCCCTTCTTAAATTTAGCTGCCCACTTTCGCACTGTTCATAAAGCTGGAGAGTCATCCCCTAATGTAGCCACCATGTGAGATTGAATGTCCTCGGTTTGAGACTACACACTTTCTCCTCTGCAGTTACTTGATAACATCACGATGCCACATTTTGTCCATTTTCAAGAGACGTCGCTCATTGTTACGTTTAAAGTCTTCTTTGAACAGTCAGACGCCAGGTTACCTGGAAAGTAATACAATACAGCTATTCATAAGAATCAATGAAATTAATACTTCCTTGATTCACAGCTCCAGCGTCACGTCTTCATCGTTAGCCTAGAAAAAGCTCCGCCCAACCGCATACATACAAATGGAACTCGACTTCAGCATCCTAAACATTGAAACACGTAAACTCTAACGAAGCTTCCATAATATGTATGTGTTTGTGTGTGTGGTATGTGTGTGTGGCAATTTTCATCTCCAACTTAACGTGGAGGTTATGTTAGAACTCAGAATATTATGCTATTCACCTTGAGAAGATCTGTCATAAGGACGCATAGTGTATAAAATCACACGTAGTTATATCGTTGGTAGACGGTGTTTTTACGAACAACGAATTCTTATGAGATATCCTCTCAAGACAAATAACACAGTATTCTGAGTTCTAAGACAATCTCTTCGTTAGGTTGAAGACCAAGATTACCCTTTGGAATAAATACTGTTCTTTCGTTATTACTATATATATATAATGTGGAATTTCCAGGTAGTGGGATGACGGATTGGCAGAACGTTGGACAAAATACTTATTGATAGTTCTTCCGTCTTTATAAAATCGAATTCCAAAGAGGTTATCTTAGCATTCGCTGCCCCAGGGTAGATAGATTAAATTACCACTCAAGTAATTGAGTCGATTTAATCGACTAACCCGTTTCCCATAAAATTTCAGGTCTTGCACCTATTTAAAAACAATTAATGGTTATCTGAGAATTACGTTAAGAGCGCACATGTATTGGCAGCAAGCTAATTGCAGGAACAGGTTATGCAGTTCGTTGGCCAAAGCACTGAGCTTTCTCATATCAATATTTACGAGAGAGAAAGAGAGAAAGAGAGAGAGAGAGGGGCAGAGAGAGAGAGAGGGACAGAGAGAGAGAGAGTCCATTATCTGTTTATGAATCTGGAATTGCAAACGGACACCAAAATATAATTCTTTATTTAGAACACTTTTACTTAATGAATTTCGTTTAAACAGGTGAGAATCAGATGTACGCACTGGCACACCTCAACAAAAGCAGAATGCACTGGTCACACTCGAGAAAATCCGCAGTAAAAATATTCGTTTGCTACAATATATATTGTTTTTAACACAAGTCGATTAAAATCTGTCTCGGACAATTCCACTGCATCCCTTCTAAGTGTGTATATACACTTTATATGACACACTGACGACGATTCAAATACCACAGACGTTTAATACTTTAACTAAATGCGCAGAAAGAATTTCTGGTAGAACGTAGATTCACGCAGCAGTTTCGCGTCGCTTTCTGTCCTATGCTTCTTCTGTCCTTGGTTCCTTGTCATCGAACCCACCTAAGAATCATTTTTTTATTATCTTTGTCAGGTAGTCTATACTTGTCCTACATTTTTTTCTCTTTTGCAGTTCAGTGCAAGTCTTTACCTGCCAAGAATCGGTGGTCTTACATATAATTGACCCATATGTCATTACTGCTCAGTAGTTGCGGGTGTTATAGACGGTTGTTTGCTGAAGGAAGTTTGAACTTTTTGATATTTGCCTTCACTCGTCAAGATCTGATGCCATATAACGAGCGGAGATGACACTGCTTTCATAAATATTTAGCTTCGTATGCCCTGAGTGACAATTTCCCTCCTTCCAGTAGAGTTTCCTATTTTCGAAAGCTTGCCTAGCTCACCCGGATCACGTTTCAAGACCGCCTATGCTCCACCATTTAAGGAGACCGTGCTTTCTAGTTTATTATTATATAAATGGCAACTGACAGGAAATCAAATTCTCCAGGTCAATAAGAGGAGACATACGGTGTGTATTAGAGCTGACTAAATTATGGGGAATTTTTGACAGCTTTTACCTGGAATCTCAGAGTGTTTAAGAGGTAATACAAATGGCAAGCGGAATTGTAGAGAGAGAAGACAATAGTGAAGATAGGATATCGAGTTACCGTTCGAAAAGCTAAAAACCCAACTAAGACATGACCGAATATTAGAAGTTGAAACAACACGTTCACATCTACACACACAAACATACACACTCACATACATACAAAGATATATACATGCATCCATATATACATAAAAACACACGCACAACACAACAATGAGTATACTAGCCAGAGGTTTCGCAATGTAATGATTAGTGATACCATTTGCCATTCAAGAGAATATATGAGATCTTGTATAAAAATAAATGTGTGTGTGCGTGTATACATAAATTGTATAAATTTATGTATATGAACATATGTACAACTACACATGAGCACACACAGGCATATACATATGTTTGCGAGTCTGCTGTTTACACACGGGCGCCAGCGCACATACACATATACACACATGCATATATATAGATATATGTGCATATATATATGTGTGTGTGTGTGTATATATATATATATGTGTGTGTATATATATATATGTGTGTATATATATATATATATATATATATATATATATATATATATATATATATATATATATATATATATATATATATACTAAAGTGAAAATGGTATCTAGCTGATCACCAATCAAAACAATGTTAAGCCTCTGACATGCATTTAATCTGTAAATGGATACAGAAGACTAACATGAACTAAATCTTTTGGCCTGATTTTCTTCTCCCAATTTGCTGGAAATTTTCCCATATTCCAGCACATGCGTTTGATCACCAAACAACAGTCATCCGGGAACCGATGGAAAAATCTATGTGGAAAACAAATATGCCAAAAATACTCAAATCATTACTTCGACAACAACTACGTCTAAGACTACTACTACTAATAATAATAATGATAATAACAACAACAATAATAATAATAATAACAATAGTAGTAGTAGGCATATGAACAAATCTTTAAAATGAAGGATAGTGTTTACTAAAGTTTAATGTTGTTTTTCAGTTTTGCCTACACTTTCAGAAAGCGGCACCACCATCATCAACGCAATGAACATAGAAAGCTGTCAAAGAAAAGTATTACCGATTTATTTACTTCCGATTTTCAGAGGATTTATTCCACACACATATACTCACTTGTTTCTTTGCATATATATATATATATATATATATAATATATATATATATATATATATATACACACACACACCCTTACTCACCTTAGTGACGATTGTACTTCTGCATTTTGGTTATAAGCTGCGAATAGCCACATTCATGTATATATACACACACACACACACACACACACACACACACACCACACACACACACACACACATATATATATATATATATATATAAAATCAGTGAATGGATTAGCATTTAAGTGGCTTAATGCGATTCTCAGGTTCACTTAGTAGGACACAGTATGTTACAAGACCGTAGCTCTCATTTACAGTCAATCCAACAGGCGTCCTCACAGTCTCGGTCCACCCAATTTCACTTACAAAACTTCACTAGATTGGGTCAATGGTTAGAGACATTTTCCTCAAGGTGCTGAACTTGCATCTTGTTGTGGTAGTTCTGTCTCTTGGGCATTACAGAAGAAAGCCTGCAGAGTCTGTCGAAGTAATATTTTCACGAACTTATGAGCACCTAATTTTGCTTTAAACATGCATATTTATTCACCCATAATATGGCGATATGCAAATCTAAAATCTTTAAAACATCCATGAATCTCATTTTAGCTTATGAATCAGAATAAATATATTGCTTTCCGTGGGTTCAGATCAATTTCAGACACTCCCTTACATAATCTGTAAGCTATCATGATTGTATTATCAGCATTCACAAACATGAGCAAAGCCTTGTTCGTACTCTGAAATGAGTTGCGCTGCGAAGGTCTTGCTAACGGTTCGCAGGCCTTCCAAAAGCTGTTTGAGTTGGATTAAGGATAGGGATTAATAAGTAAATAGAATAGTGTGAGAAGCTGACAAGCGAAGGCCTTGTAATGCACGAGGAAAACTTTCAGAGAATAGGTGAAATAAAGGGGTTCAATAAAATAGAGAATTTCTTCGAGCCCTATATGCTAGCATGTAGGTTTAAAATAATAAACGACACGGGTTTACGTCTTACGAATAGAAACTTAACTATTGTGCAGAAGATATGGATAGGCAGAAATGTAGATATTAACAATCCCTCAAAGAACGCTACACATACAGTTATGAATAGCGATGTATAATGGCAGCAAAAAAGGTGGGAATATAACCGCGAATAAAATTACATCAACATAGATTTAACATATCAATAGAAGCAACATTTATACGCTCTTACGTATAAATAATCTTGTACATTTCCCCACACTTAACACATTAAAAAGCCGGATGAACTGGCATTCACGAAGACGAAAGATACACACCAATATTTTTATTGACAGAAATATGACAATGGGTGGTTAACCAATAGATGACAATCAATTAGTAGACATCGACTCACAAAATCCGGGAAACTACTTTGTAGCTGTCGACCCTGCACCCACATAAGGCCAAGCATTTCTAATAAATGTTTCTATTAATTAATCTTTAATTCGTACCATTTAGTGAATTTGCTCCATATAAATGCTAATAATGAAATATGGTTATATACATGTGTGTACGTGCGTGTTAGTGTGTGTGCATGTATTTGTGTGTTGGTGCATGTGTACATATATATGTATGTATGTATATACAGGCTGTTCAAAAGGTCTCCCTGCATTAAATATTTTGTTGTAAAATAAATATTTATAAGATGGTATTGGTATTGGTATTGGCATCCTTTCTGTCTCGGGAGACAATGGAGTTGCACATGAAGTAGTCTAGTCCGGCTTTTATATTTCATATCCTGATACATTTCCTGCTGTGGCTGTGTAGTCCTATCCTGGATAAACACTCCCTCTGGCAGGTACCGCAAATGTAGCGAAGACTGTTCCTGGCTGGTTGTAGTGCCATAGTCTCTTGTTTACGTCTCTTCCTTTCTTTCCATTTCTCCTCTCTCTCTCTGTCACTCCTTTGTATTCCCTCTTTTACGGTACGTCGCCATTCTCCACGGTTGCCGGCAACTGCCTCCCAACCGCTAATATTGATGTTGCAGGCCTTCATGTCCCTTTTGAAAACATCCTTGTAACGTAAGATCGGTCTACCTACAGACCTAGTACCCCTAGCAAGCTCTCCGTAGAGTATGTCCTTGGGGATTCTGCCATCTTTCATACGGCTAACATGCCCAAGCCATCTCATACGATTCTGCCATTTGATGCGGAGGATTTTTCGGAGGCAGCGCAGGTGAAAGATGTTTAGGCGACGCTCTTGGCGTGTGTATAGCGTCCAGGTCTCAATTCCATACAGTAGAGTGCTGAGTACACATGCCTGGTAGATCTTCATTTTCGTGGTCTTGGTCAGCTTATTGTTGTCCCAAGCCCGTTTGGAGAGTTGGGCCATCGCAGCAGCTGCCTTGCCAATGCGTATATTGAGCTCAGCGTCAAGGGATAGGTTGTAGGTGACTGTAGAGCCCAGATAGGTAAACTTCTCCACCTCTTGTAATCTGTGGTCTCCAATATGTATGTTTGGGATGTCCGATGTAGCCTGGCCCATGATGTTGGTCTTCTTAAGGCTGATAGCTAAGCCAAAGTTGTTACATGCTTGCTCAAAACAGTTAATGAGCCTTTGGAGGGCTTCTTCTGTGTGTGTTACCAGAGCGGCATCATCAGCAAATAACATCTCCTTGATCAGGACGTTTCTGATTTTGGTCTTGGCACGCAGGCGCGAGAGATTGAACAGTTTCCCGTCACTTCTACTGTGCAGAAACACTCCATCATCTGATGTCTAAAAGGCATGTGAAAGTAAGAGCGAGAAGAAGATGCCAAACAATGTAGGAGTGATGACACAACCTTGCTTTACCCTGTTTTTTATTTGGAAGGCGGCTGATGTTGAACTGTTGTGCTGTATGGTGCCTTGCATGTCATCATGGAAAGACTTGATGATCCTCAGCAGCTTTGGTGGACATCCGATTTTTTGGAGCAGGATGAAGAGGCCCGTTCTGCTTACCGAGTCAAAAGCCTTTGTTAGATCAAGGAAGGCCATATATAATGGCGTTTTCTGCTCTCTGGACTTCTCCTGAAGTTGGCGTATGGAGAATATCATATCGATAGTTGATCTGCTTCTTCTAAAGCCACACTGCGATTCCGGATAGATTCGAGAAGCAAGTAGTTGTAGCCTGGCCAGGATAACGCGGGCAAAGGTCTTTCCAACAGTGCTTAGAAGGGATATACCACGGTAATTGTTACAATCACCACGGTCACCTTTGTTTTTGTAAAGCGTAATGATGTTAGCACCCCGCATATCCTGAGGGACTGTACCCTCTTCCCAGCACTGACACAGAAGCTCATGAAGGTGTCGAAGCAGGATGGTGTTTTTGCCGGCTTTGATGATCTCTGAGGGGATGCCGTCATTTCCCGGAGCCTTATTTCTTGCTAGGGAGTCAACAGCCTCGGTGAGCTCCGCTATAGATGGCGGACTGTCAAGTTCGCACATAACTGGCAAGATCTTGACACTCTCGACCGCAGCCTCAGCCACTGTGGTCTCCCGTGAGTAGAGATTCTGCTAGTGCTCCACCCATCTATCCATTTGCTTGCCTTGGTCCCTGATGAGATCTCCAGTAGTTGATTTCAGAGGGGCTGACTTGGTTGCGGATGGACCGAGGGCCTTCTTCAAACCGGCATACATCACACGGGTGTCGCCCCTGTCAGCAGCTGACTGGATACTCTGACAGATTTCCTGCCAATACCTATTTGCACAGCGTCTGGCTGTCAGTTGGGTTTTATTTCGTGCCTTTCTGAGTTCTTCGAGTGACTTTGTAGAAGAGTCACTCTTGTATTGCACCAGAGCTGCACGCTTTGCTTCGATAACTGGCTCCAGCTCTAAGAGCCCAGCATTGAACCAATCTGGGTTTTGCCTTTCTCTCATGCCGAAAGTATCCAATGATGTCGTATACAAGGCTTCCCTGATATAGTCCCACCTACTTTCAGCAGAGGAGGTTGGGCAGCTACTGAGGGCAACCTTGATAGAAGCAGCAAAACATTTTCGCAGTGTAGGGTCCGAGGTTCTGGCGGTGTTGATGCGTGGTCGGCCCACTTTCTTGGAGCGATGGACTTTTTTAGGCAGAATCCTCACCCTGCTTCTAATTAGTGAGTGGTCTGTGTCACAATCCGCGCTGTGGTAACTGCGGGTCAATAGAGTAGAATTCAGAAAGGATCTCCGTGTAATGATGAGATCCAGCTGATGCCAGTGGTGAGATCTTGGATGTCTCCAGGATGCCTTGTGGGATGGCTTGTTGGTAAAGAATGTGTTTGTGATGTACAGGTTGTGGTATGTGCAGAATTCGAGTAGTCTCTGACCATTGTCATTCATGTTGCCAATACCAAAGTGTCCAACACAAATGGGCCATGAATCATGGTCAGATCCCACGCGAGCGTTAAAATCCCCCAGAAGGTAGATATTTTCAGTCGTTGGTATATTTTCTATGACACAGTTGAGATCTTTGTAGAACTGGTCCTTGGTCTCCTCTGAGCTGTAGAGAGTGGGAGCATAGATGCTGATTAGATGTACTGAGCCAGAAGAAGTCGAGAGGCGCAGTGAGAGGATACGCTCAGTGCCTCCCGATGGTGGTTCTATTGAGGAGAGTAGTGAGTTTCTCACTGCAAAGCGAACGCCATGTTGACGAGGTTCTTCTGGATCTCTTCCCTGCCAAAAGAAGGTGAAATCCTGCTCTTTGAGTTTGCCGTTTGAGGGAAGTCTTGTCTCCTGCAGCCCAGCAATATCTATGTTGAGCCTCTTTAGTTCACGGTCAATGATGGCCGTTTTCCTTGTGTCTTCAATCCTGAGAAGATCATCAGATATTCCAGGACACATGGTCCTGACATTCCAGCTTGCCAACCACAGAACTGGTGTTTTCTTGACTTTTAGTTGCTTGCCTGGTGCAGAGGTTGCAGGGCGGTTTTCGAGTCATACTCTTAGCTCCAAGCACCCAATGGAGCAGGCGGCTTGTGGCGGGTCAGCACCTTATTAACTGGGGGCTGCCCAGCTTGAGGTGGGCAGTAGCTAACCAATAGGACACGGAGGTCCCTCCCACCGTCAGAGGTAACCCGTAGCGCCCATATTTTACGCCAATCTGAATGGACTTATCACTCGTGATTGTTACCTCCCGTGTTGTTTCTGCAGCTTTTTACAGCAGCACTGAAGTGTCCTCTCCAGTTTTGCGCAGGCCTGGGCTATAGATAAGAAAGTCCTGGGTAGCCCAATCGTCAGGTTTCCTCTCTCGACCTTGCTGATGTAGTCCAGTGGAGTGCAGTGCATTACGTTTGGCACCAGCTTGGTTGCAGGAGCTGCCGAAAGAGTGTCGAGTCGAACACTAGACCGCCTTCGGGGCTCCACTCCGGATTTCTTTGATGGTTGTCTCCTTTCCGTAACCCTGGAAAGGGGCCCATACCGGGTACTGACAGCCGGAGCCAGCTGAGCCCGGAACTCGTGTCAGGCAGGGTCGTCACTCCCTGAAGTAGTGAAGAAGTTCGCTACCCACTACCTTTTCAAGTAATGTTAAATTATTATTTGATTTTTGTTTTTTCATTCTTTTGCCTACGTTTATTTTATATGTTTATTTTCAACCACTAATATTCAGCAGCAGCAGCAGCAATATCACTATCAGCAGTAGCAGAGGCAGTGGTAATAGCAGTAGTTATGGCAACAGCAGCAGCAGCATTTTGCTTCGCTTCGTTTCATAGGGACAAGGGAGGGGATTTAAGAGAGGGTGGGAAGGGGAGAGAATAGAGAGATATCCGGTATTGGTATTGGTGGTGGGGGTGGGTTTCGGCGGGCGCACAGCGAACAGGTCGGTCGGAATTAACAATTTTCTGTACTGAAAACATTTAAGATATTAGGAGTGGAGTAGAGAGAGAGAGAAGAAAGAGAAAAATGTCCTTAGCTTTGCGTCTCAGTCATCGTGTGGCAGAATAAAAAATAAAAATGGCCAGCGAACATGGTATAAGATGGTATAAGACTACAAAAGAATATATTAGACTTTAAAAAAACTCCAGAAGACGTGTTGAAAGTATCGTCCTTCATTTGCAGTAAGTTGACTCTTCAACACACGTTTCGAAATACACCTTGGAGGAAGAAAATTCACTGCTGAGAGCCTTTTTGAATACCCTGTATATATGATTTTTATATTTAACATTTTGTATGTTTTCGCTGTTTTAAAGTACTTTATAGAATAAACATTAATTTTGACATCAAATAGGGAACATATGTTCAATAATCTATCATCGCGTGACAAAGAGAAAAGCAGGTATATCTTTCTCACTGAGATTTTAGTCTCACTGTTTGATTATTAAGTTACCAGTGAAAACGTCTTTTGAAGCGTAAAATTGTTATTTTAAAATTAGATTGTTATTGTCACACCTGCTGTCAGCTAATAGATATTTGATAAATTTGAAGTACAACATTACACATAGATATCTTTTTTTTCTTTTTGGAGGGGTGGTGTATTTGTCTATGTCCCTTTACGTTGTAACTTCAGTTATCTCCGAGGTCAACTTTGGTGCCGACAGCCGTGAAATATAGGAGAGAAGATAATGAGCTCGTCCTTAATCCGTCCATACTAAAACCTTGAACATATATTAAAAATATATTACCAAATATGAAGGTACTGGTTTACCAGAAACTTTGAAACCCTCAGAAATTGTACTTCCTGATATTAAATGCTATGAAAAACAATTCCTTCGAGAATAAACGTACCAGTGCCTTTAACAAATCACGTGGGTTGTGACCGTCATATAATAATATATTTCTGTCAGCCGTAAGGAATGTATTCTGTTTGTGCCTTAATAGTGCTTTACAGTTTAGAAGTAAAATAGATTTGAACAAGAGTTCAAAGTTTTCTGAAGGGCACACTTGATGATGCTCGGTTAAATCATGTACGCCAGTGAGTCAGATTAATGGCTTAAATCCTACTCCCTATCAATTTATAAGACTCGAACAACTCAGTTACGAGAACCACTTGTATATGGCCATATGGCCGAGTGCACCTGATTGTCTCCGTAAGTACATACATACCTCTGTGTACGTCTGATATGTATGTATACAAACACACACACACACACACACACACACACATATATATATATACTCTTTTTTGCTTCAGTGATTTGGCTACAGCCATGCTGGAGCACCGCCTTTTAGTCGAACAACTCGAGCTCAGGACTCATTCTTTGTAAGCCTAGTACTTATTCTAACGGTTCCTCTTGTCGAACCTCTAAGTTACAGGGACGTAAGCACACCAGTATCATTTGTGAAGCGATGATGGAGGACAAACACAAACATATATATACAAACACTCACACACACTCACACAGTGGCTGTGTGACAAGTAGCTTGCTTACCAACCACATGGTACCGTGTTCAGTCCCACTGTGTGTTACACCTTGGGCAAGTGTATTCTACTATATCATCGGGCTGATTAAAGCCTTGTGAGTGGATTCGGCAGACGGAAACTCAAAGAAGCCTGTCGTGTGTGTGTGTATATATATATATATATATATATACATACCTGAAGTTTAAAAAGTAACACACGGGTTGATATGTATAAGGAAAATAAAACAAAGTAGAAAATGGTAAAATATGTTTATGAGTGCAGAGAAATATTTGGTTCCGAAGTATGATTGTTTAAGCAGCAGCAATTGACGAAGAAGAAGACGGCGGTGATATGACCCTGTTGTAGTGGCTGTCCGTGGCATCTACTTCAATGTTCAAGTGGCCCTAAAAGTGTCTTGTATAAATTCATGAGTAGCGACTGTTCCTAATATTTCTAGAGTTTTTAATATTTGCGTGGCTATTATTATGAGATCCTTGTAGTAGTGTTGTGGAAGCATTCAAAAAAGGTTTATACTTTGTGATGAAATACGGTTCTTTGCAAATGCGCTGATTATAGGTTGCATTGTGCCTAAATTTATTGAATGGAAAAATTCTAATGTTCGGTTGTTCATTAATGGTGAAAATATTGATGTATTCACTCAATGCTGTTTTTCTGAATTCCCGTATTTTTAACTGGAATCGATGTATAGTCACCCTCTGTTTTTAGTTTGAACAATATATTGCTCTCGACACTTCTTCAAATATCAAACTTCAGAACCAAATATTTCTCTGCGCTCATAAACAGTATTTTTTCAGGTCTGCTACTGCGTTTCGGGCTTTCACAAAGGAAAAGAGAGAGAGAGATAGACAAAAAAGGGGAAAATGTCCTAACTATTTGAAGACTATGGAAATATTTACAAAACATTTCGTTTAATTTTTTTTTCAACTTAATTGTTTTTCTTCTTAATTAATATCCATCTTAGTTTTACTCTTAGTTGTAAAGACCGAAAAGACTGAACACCCGTAGTAACCGCCATACAATGTATTCGTGATAAAATTATTTTACCTTGTCTTATTTTCCTTATACACACACACAAACAGACACACACACACAGACACGCAGACACACACATACATACACACACACACACACACACATATATATATATATATACATACCTGAAGTTTAAAAAGTAACACACGGGTTGATATGTATAAGGAAAATAAAACAAAGTAGAAAATGGTAAAATATGTTATGAGTGCAGAGAAATATTTGGTTCCGAAGTATGATTGTTTAAGCAGCAGCAATTGACGAAGAAGAAGACGGCGGTGATATGACCCTGTTGTAGTGGCTGTCCGTGGCATCTACTTCAATGTTCAAGTGGCCCTAAAAGTGTCTTGTATAAATTCATGAGTAGCGACTGTTCCTAATATTTCTAGAGTTTTTAATATTTGCGTGGCTATTATTATGAGATCCTTGTAGTAGTGTTGTGGAAGCATTCAAAAAAGGTTTATACTTTGTGATGAAATACGGTTCTTTGCAAATGCGCTGATTATAGGTTGCATTGTGCCTAAATTTATTGAATGGAAAAATTCTAATGTTCGGTTGTTCATTAATGGTGAAAATATTGATGTATTCACTCAATGCTGTTTTTCTGAATTCCCGTATTTTTAACTGGAATCGATGTATAGTCACCCTCTGTTTTTAGTTTGAACAATATATTGCTCTCGACACTTCTTCAAATATCAAACTTCAGAACCAAATATTTCTCTGCGCTCATAAACAGTATTTTTTCAGGTCTGCTACTGCGTTTCGGGCTTTCACAAAGGAAAAGAGAGAGAGAGATAGACAAAAAAGGGGAAAATGTCCTAACTATTTGAAGACTATGGAAATATTTACAAAACATTTCGTTTAATTTTTTTTCAACTTAATTGTTTTTCTTCTAATTAATATCCATCTTAGTTTTATTACTTAGTTGTAAAGACCGAAAAGACTGAACACCCGTAGTAACCGCCATACAATGTATTCGTGATAAAATTATTTTACCTTGTCTTATTTTCTTATACACACACACAAACAGACACACACACACAGACACGCAGACACACACAACATACACACCACACACACACACAATATATATATATATACCAGATTAAGTCCATAAATGGGAAACAAGGTGGGAAAAATAGTACTCGAATATTGGGGGTAGAGTAATATGGTTTATTATTAAAGCTGCGAAAATTTCACTAAATATCACGAAACCTACTATTCAGAGTTTCAAGTTCCCCCTCATCGAGCAGTTGTGATCCAGAATTTTATAGAACACGACATATGTCACTTTTATTTCATTTATTCTATTTTCTATTTGTATATTTACAATCCCAGTTTGCATACTTCTGTAAGACCATTAGTGCAAATGAATACACTCTAATGTTTATCAGTCAATGTGAATTATATCAAAATATAAATTATACGTACAGCTGGCTGATGAACGGGAACGTGAAACTTTGAGTAGTAGGTTTCCGTGATTTTTTTTTTGATGTTTTCGCAGCTTTAACAACAGAGTATGTATGTATGTGCGTGCGTGTATCCCGCATGCACGCGGATGGATGAATATAGATGCACTTATGAAAGCACGTATTTATCTAAATGTAGCACTTTAAAATAGAGCAGTATGTATGTGTGTGTATATATAAGTGTATATGAATGTACACACAAATAAACATATAATGATAATAAAAGTATCAAAAATAATAATAATTATAACAATAATAATAATAATAATAATAATAATAATAATAATCACTGACTATGCAATCGATATTGAGGAGAAAAGTTATCGCATGTGTTATTTAATATGGTTGTACATAGCATAAAACATGTCATACACCACTGGGAAGTATTATATTCTGTAACTTCTGGAAACTTCTAAACATGAAAGGAAATACAAAAATATTCGGGTTAATTCCATGTATTTTACCCATTTTATTTATTATTCATATTTGGTTCCTTGGTTTCTTACGCATTTTATCGTGTCTGCATACGTACATACCACACACACACACACACACACACACACGTATATATATATATATATATATATATATATATATATATTATATATATCTTAAATATAAATAAATATATATAACTATATATAATATATATATATATATAATATATATATATATATATATATATATAATATTAATAAAAAGAATTCCACCTTGTCTGATTTTCACGTTATTTATCCAATCTTATAATGATATATTATAAGATAATATATATAATTGAATAAAATAAAATGAATAGTAGAATGTTAAATATTCATTCTGATTGAACTAGTACTTCATGCATTGAATTCTGCAATCTTCGGGTTCATGTAGTAGTGTTGACAGTCATGCTTCACAATTTTTGACTGTCAAGATGATTGATTCTGGCTATAAATACAGCTGGGTAGGCTCCAGAGTGCTAGGTTTTGCAAACTGTATTGACCAATCATGTGTAGTATCACTCAATTACTTAAGCTGATTGGTTGGTTGAGCTGATTGGTTTAGGCATCACGCTTTGTTGGACATGTCAAGAGTCCTGTATCTGACCTGGCCGAAAGCAGCATTGTTGGGTATTTTTAGAAATGCTGTAAATATCCTTTGTCCGAGATTTTTATATTTTTATATTTCAATTGTCATCATCATCATTGTCCGCACCTTAATTATTGTGCTAGTGGTGATGGTGGTGGCAATAGAACTTTTAACCCTAAATAAGATAATTTTCCTGCTATCTTCGTCTTGATCACCTTTAGTATTGTTGTTGTTGTTAGTGGTCATGGTCGTAGCAGTGGAAGTAATACCTCTAAGTATTATTATTATTATATTGCTTATTTAGCTTGGGTTCGAATTATCAATAAATTCTTTTCTCTGATTTTCCTCTCGATTCACTTGGGCTGTGTAATTTGTAGAATGGAAATATTATATATATTTTCCGACCACATGTTGCTAGGTGTTACTCAAAGGTATAATTTTATATATAGAGATATTTTATATATATATATATATATTATAATATATATATATAAAATATCTCTATATATAAAATTATTTTCACATTCTAATGTATATGCCTCAGACTAAATATTCTTAACTGGTGACATACAGCAACAATGAACCGTTTACAACATATATTAACGAAAGTGAATATGAGCGTTACATATTATGCATGTACGTGTGGGTGTGTATGTATATATATATATATATATATATATATATATATATATATATATATATATATACGCGTCCATATGAATATACGGATATATACGAATACATGCGTATATATGTACATATATATAGGTTACATACATGCATATATATACATGTATATATACTTATATAGAGATATACATATATATATATATATATATATATATATATATATATATTAATATATATATTAATATATATATATGTATGTATTAAATATAATTTATTATATTTATATATAATATATATATATATATATATATATATATATATATATATATTATTATATATATATATATATATATATATATATATATATTATATATCTATGCTTCTATGCCCCGGCGTTGAGGAGGTGTGAATTCATGTATTACGTCGTCTGCTCAGAACATTAATTTCAACCTGCAGGTCACTACAGCTTGAATTAAGAAATGCCTGAAGAACGACTAACCTTCATTAGCTTACAACTGTTTCGCGCAAAAAGGAACTCTGTACTCATCGAGCGTTGGGTGCCAGCGAGGCATCTTATTAATTAATCTGAGCCATTAGATCACAAGCGAGCACACACGCACACACACATTTACTTACATATACACAGACATACATAGTCAAACACACATGCCTAATACCTTTGTACGCGTGCTTCTTTGTGTATTTGTGAGTGCACACACACAGATCTGTATCTATATATCTATATCTATCTATCTATCTATATATATATATATATTTATATATATATATATATATACATACATACATATATACATATATATATATATATATACATATGTACATATATATATACATATATACATATATATATACATATATACACATATATATATATATATATTATATATATATATATATATATATACATATATACACACATATATATATATGCATGTATGTATTCGAATACACTGTTACACAAAGCAGGAATGTGTGAACGAAACATATTTAGAGAGAAAGAGAGGAGTGCTAACACCAACATTCAGAGTCACATACAAAGAAATAAACTATAAAAAATGGTTAATAACTTTCATAAATACAAATTTCTACATCGAATCTGTTCCAGTATACCTGGAAACTAGGAGAAACACTTTTTTCATCTCGAATATTGTATTTAATATTCTACCGAAATTATTGATAAAATCGACTAAGTTCGGTGAATGTGGGATTTCTTTCATTGGAAAATCATAAAAACGTTCTTGTTTTTTTTTTAAAGACATATACAAACACACACACACGCAGTATGTACATATGTAAATATACTCAAATTCACACAGATACGCATTCATATATGCATGCGTAAATAAATACTTGATAATACACATATGTACAGATATACACAAATATATATTTAAGTATAAACACACACGCACACATATGGACAGGCATATATGGAATGAGAGGAATGAAGATTGAAATTCTATTCGGAAAATAAGGAATCTCTATTACTAGTATAAAGTATTTTTTCCGTTCTTAGTTAGAGTGACACATACATAAACACTTCTGTTTATGAGTGTGCGCGCGCGTGCATATATGTGTGTATGTGTGTGTATACGTACGTATTTACGTACATACATATATACATACGTGCCAGCAGTCTACTCGTTAGACATGTATGCTCGCCACTAATAAATATTTTGTTGTGGTGGTTTGGTTAAGTGGCCATGGAACCTACTTTCATTTTTGTTGCACATACGTTATTCATATTCCTGTCTTGCAATAACTAGGTGATCGTTAGGTGCAGCACTTTGGTTGTGTACTTTCATATCTCTTATTAGTCTAGATTGGCTACGAAATTCTCTGCCACATTGATCACATGAGATTAACTTCTAGGGGCTGCTTGTCAGCGTATTTGCGTAGGTGATTTGTGGAGCCAATTCTGGAGATGCGAACTTGTTCGTCTTTATAACGCACAAATCACGGGACTGTTGGACCAACAGATTTTCTCTTGCTTTGAATTAAGCCGCTGAAAAACTCCTTGATGCAATTTGTTGATATTGTGTGCCAATTCTTTCTTACACTGAGGACTCCCAGCCACTTGTCTCAATATTGCATTGAGTTACAAAGTTTTTCACGCATTCTTTAACTGCAATTTTGGCGTTTGCAGTGGTCTCGTACAAAATATCAATTCACCATAGAGGATTTATTTTGTGATTCTACTGTCTATTCAACCGAGTCTGTAATTTTGGATTTGATCCTCGATGCTAAGTATGTCAGCATATTGGGAAACTTCAGAAGCAGGAATGTGTATTGCAGTGAACTCTAAGAATATTACAATATATTGTTGTTGAGAAAACAATCATGTTTCACAAGAGTAAATCAGTGACGTGAAAATGCTTGCATAGTATCCTAAGAATTTAGTGCTTTTAGATTCCTTCATATTCCTAAATGGGTGCTTTGAATGGGGCACCGGAATGGTCTTGCCATTCTAATGCGTGAATCCAGTGAAAGAGTTCATTCATATTGATAAATGTTCTGAACATTTATCAATAACATTTGAGCCTTTTATCGTCGACATAGATTGATAGTTCAGCATAGGGTTATCCATGAGTCGTTTGAAATATGATCACCACTTTTTCGGGACTCGTGGTGAACTCGAACGCTTTATCATATGAGAGCCCTTTCATAAAAGTTTCCATATATGCGGGTGGGTGGGTGTACTACATGATTACGATCATCAACACACAAAAGTCACGAATATGATATTGAACGATCTTCCTCGCAGTAACGTTTCATATATTGAATAATTTTGCAGAGGTTCGGTATCTAATGCAGATGCATTCGCTAAAGACCTTGAATATATCAATTACAACTACTGAAGTAGAAGAGGGTGAAGAGAGAGCGCAATGAGAGCAATTCCTGACGTTATTAGCAATTACCCAGGCTTCCGTATCATCATGAAAAGATTTTATGGGTGTTTGGCTGTAATGACTCCTGGCAACCCGTTTTATTAGCAAACGTAGCCAGTTTCTCTAGTAAAGCGTTGTCATTCAGCATTCAGCACCGCGCATCGATCTGACATTGCAGACATCCTGCATATTTTGTTTGCAGACAATCACATAGTGAATTAAATGCCACTGGCCGGATACACCCAAGTTTTTCAGATGACTGCTGTTGTGTCTAAATTGCGTGATTATCTTTACGTGGCCTTCAGATAGGTGAAAAAGTTTTCAGGTGGCGCATCATTCGCAGTGTTGTTCACTGATGCTATCTGTTTATTTACACTACACCCATGAAGCAGAAGAAAAAGAATTCCATGAATCAGTGTAATAGTTCAATGATAAATAGCATATACTTGGGTTTCATTGTCGCATAAATCGTTCCGAGGTACCAACGTGGAACCATCACTGTAATCAACTGAAGTTGATAATATGCAGAGGTTATTAATGAATAATTTTGTTTATAGTTTAACTTACTTTGCATCATGTCATTCTGGTACTCTGCAAGGCAAGTCTTCCTGTTTTTAACGCATATCGTACATCTTATCCAGACGCATGGCTGCAAAGACGTTGTTTTTGGACTTATTGACATGAGATAGTCATAAGCTTTATCGAGTTTCGATAATGTATCCGGTGCAGTCACTGCTCATATCTATCAACAGCATCCATTGGTTCACATACTCGGCCCTATTTTCCGATGTATGTGTGACAGCAACTGTGGAGATATGTGCCCATCACCGTTTAATTTACTACTTTATGGTCAGACATATTCTTGGGGTGTCGTGCACTGAGGTGTTAACGGTTACACGTCTGTCAATATTATTATAACGCGTGTGTGAACATTGCTGCTTATGTGCATTCTGTGACGTCTCCCATGTTGTACATACACTGTTATATACCTCTTCTGAAGGCTCATAGTCAACCAGATAGCAATTATATAGGCGTAATTAGTTAAATCATGGCACGTGCTATCTTATATTTATTAGTGTTTTTTATGAACTCCGTTACTGTTTGATCGCCGTCTCCCATAGTATAATCTTCAGTATGAAGCGATGTTGCTGCTTCTTTATAATAGAGTCGAAAATGTCATTGGTAAACACATTACAACTAGAATTTGAATTCTCACTCTCAGATTTATACGTCGTTTTTCAGGTTTTGATTTTGGTTTATAATTGGTGTATGTTGTCCGTGTTTATTTTATCGTCGTGTTGTGTAAGCAGTTTCGCTTCCATTATTAATAGAACCTGTATTTGAGACCAATTCTATACAGTAAACTTACTGCGGCCACTGATGGTTTCCTACATACTTTTGTTTCGTGTGCGTGTGAATGTAGTGCACTGCAGTTACTTACTCCTTGATGTATATGCATGGTGATTTGTTAAGTGTGTCGTACATTTTATAGTCAATATAACAGTTGGAATCTCAAATTTTACAACTTTAACGCTTTCAATCGAACTCATAAATCACACAGGCCATTAGTAGCTAGTTCCTGGGTTTATATGTTTGTAGATTTTATTAAGAATATATTTTTCCTGTTTATATAATATGATATTAGCGTTAGTTTATAGTTTGTCGTAATACATTTTGTCATCTGCTTCACGAGATTTTGATAACATGTTCATCGACAATATATTTAATTGGTATTTAATTCATTTGATGTGTGATGTCGGTGTATTTTTAATCAGACTACTCTCTGATGTATTCGTTTTATTCTGTTTATGATTCCCTGCTTCTGTCTTGATGTATTAATTTGTTAGAATAACCGTTGTTGATTAGTGCTGTGTATGAATTTGGTCCACACTATTCATGGAATTCTTTTTCTTCTGCTTCATGTGTGTAGTGTAAATTAGATACATAGCATCAGTGAACAACACTGCGAATGATGCATCACCTAAAAGTTCTTTCAACAACCTAAAGGTCTCGTGGTTCTCGCAGACGTAGGGATATATTAGTTATTTTGCAAAGAATAATTAACCTCATGGGCAAATTATTTGTGATCAGCCATCACTCGGAAGTAGTGAAGTAGACAGAAAATTCGACTAACACAGTTTTATTTATAAACACACGCACACGTATGCTTAGAGAAAGAAGTGCATGTGTGAGTATATATATATTTATGTGTGTGCGCATATATATATACATATATATATATATATATATATATATATATATATATATATATATATATTATATATGTATGTATGTATGTATGTATCTATCTATCTATCTATGTATACATACATATAATTAACCTCATGGGCAAATTATTGATCAGCCACCACTTATTTATATATATGTATGTATATATACATGTATGTATATATATATATGAATATATATATATATATATATATATATATATATAGATAGATATATAGGTAGGTATATAAAAGTAGGTGTATTTATGTAAGTATGTATGTGTGTATCTATATGTGTGTATGTGAGCATGTGTATGCATGTATGTGTATGCATGCCTGTGTGTGTATGCATGCGTGTGCATGTGCGTGTGTGTGTGTATATATGGGTATATATATATATATGTGTGTGTGTGTGTGTGTATAAATGTATGTATATATGTGTATATGTATACATATATATGTATGCGTCTATGTGTATGTGTCTATGTGTATGTTATGTATATATATATTGTTGTATTCAGGAATGGTCATTTGGCCAGTTAAGTCAATAAAAACACACGCACTATATATTTGGTGTTACTTTGCTTCAGCGTTATTTATTTTTTATATAAATCTTAATCTTATTACTGCCAGAGTTCTTTCGTCACACTCCTGTGACCGCATCAGTGGTCCTTTGCTTTCTTCTTTCTTATTTGTGTGTCTCTCTTTACTAACAGTCAGCCATTTTGTATTTTGTATTTCTATTGTATGTGTCTTCATTTGCGCATGCGTATACCTCTATGTGTGTCTGTTTAGTTACTGTGTGGGGGGAGTGCCTGTAATATTTGTATGTCCTGTTTATATACGTTCGTGTAATTTGTTTTTGTTTTTTTTGTTTTATTATTATTACTATTATTATTATTATGCATAATAATAATAATAAGTAGGTGTAAACACACGAAAACATTAAAAATAAACAAAAACAAAGACAAAAAAACAAAAACAAATTACACGAACGTATATAAACAGGAGATACAAATATTACAGGCACTTCACCCCCCCCACACACACACACACTAACTAAACATAGACACACAGAGATATACGCATGCGCAAATGAAGACACATACAATAGAAATACAAAATACAAAATGGCTGACCGTTAGTAAGGAGAGACATACAAATAAGAAAGAAGAAAGCAAAGGACTACTGAGGCGGTCACAGGAGTGCGATGAAAGAACTCTGGCCGAAATAAGATTAAGATTAATGTAAAAAAATTAATAACGCTGAAGCAAAGTGACACCAAATATATAGTGCGTGTGTTTTTATTGGCTAAACTGGCCAAGTGACCATTCCTAAATACAACAATATCTGTTTCAACACACGATTTCACATAAAGAATCTTGCAAAACACACACGCACACCACACACACACACACACACACACACAGATATATATATATATATATATATATATGCTAATATAGGATGAAGTTTTCTTACAGAAAAAACTTCATCAAAAAAGTGCCAGTATATTAAAATACCTTTAAAGGTTAAAATTATAAACAGCTTATAAACAAACTCAAAAGAAAATTATTTCTATGCCAATATGCTGATAACAGATTTTTAAATCGTCAATTTCCACATATTCTCCCCACTACAGAATTACGTTGTGCTTAAATCGAGGATAGCTAGCCAACATAATTTTTTTTTAAATTTCGTTATTTCTATATTGAATCAATTAAATCAATAGATTTTTTCCTCTTCAGTAGAAAATACGAAGAGAAATAAATGAAATACTTACATGCGCCCATGGAAAAAAGCCGAAGCAAAAGTCATGAGTACATATAAGTATCCAGATATATCTAAATATAATTCTGTAGTGGGTATAATAATATGTGGAAATTGACGATTTAAAAGTCTATTGTCAGCATATTGGCATAGAAATAATTTTCTTTTGCCCTTGTTTATAAGTTGTTTATATATATATATATATATATATATATATATATACATAAATACATGAGGGTACAGTATCTAGGCTGCTTATTTCTGGATCGCAGTATGCTAATCTCTAACTGCGGTGGTAATATTTCCAAAATGTAATTGTAAATTACCATTTCTGTGGAAAATCGAAGAGAAGGCTTTCATATAAATATTACACTTGAAATCATTTACTGTCATCTTTTGTTTTTCTTCTGTTTAGTTATTGTGTCTGCCTATTTAGAGCGTTGCTTATGCCATTCAAGCATGTGTCATCAGAATCCATTTATGTAAAGACAAAATGCAACACACGTACAGACACGCACACACACACACACACACACACACACACACACAGAGTCAAACGTTTGGATTGATATGGTTATATGTATATTCTTATATATATGCCAGTGCTTATATATGCGAGTTTGCGGATTTCTGTCTACATATAAGTATATTTACAAATATATTAATATATTCACACACGCACACACACGCACACACACGCACACACACACTTACACACACACACACACACACACACACACACACACACACACACACACCACATATATATATATATATGAATAAGAAATTAATTTTGCTCTTCTAAGAGGAATTCTTTCCAGGAGAAAATCAATAGGAATTATTATAATTGATGATTCCAACTTAATGATATATACGTTAGATTTGCTGGTTGTAGCAGCAGTGTTACAGAATGGACGGTAGGCAAGATTACGATTATTGCTAGTTTGCAAATTGAAAATTACACTTGTTTAACATAAATCATTGATCTGAACTGAATGCTTTGAACAGAAGGAATAACTAATTATGTTAATGCCAACCTCTACATACAACAGAGATATATAGCAGCAGCGTTGCTGAAACAGCCGGCATTTGCAGATAGACTTGTTAGTGCCATTGTCGGTAAGCGTGGAAAGAAAACGAACGGACTTAAGTGGACGCGTTAGATGATGTGTGATTTGAAAAGATCTGTTAGATAAACTCATTAATATGTTTAAATTAGTGAACCACGTTGGTGTTAAAGCTGTTTTCGCTTATTAATTTATTAATTTACTTTAGCATTATAGAGCCAGAAGTAAACTAAGCAGGCAAAAATCTGACCGCGTCTCCTTGATATCTGGCGTCACTTGCCTTTTGGAAGTTACTCACTCCAGAAAATTTCAGTTCAGGAAGTCAGGGATGACAGCCAGATCAATTAAATAATTATAGCTCAATCAGGAGCGTACAGACTTTCTCACTCGAGCCAGATAATTTCTTCAACAAAAACTAAAATAATAATCGCTTAATCGTAATATTGCAGGTGTTTTTTCACCAGATGTTACCTTCATGAGAACAATTTCGTCAGATATGATGAAAGAAAAAATATATATGTATCATGGATTGCAACAATTAAGCTTGAAATATTTATTGTGTTGCATGAGCATGTCAAAAGCCATAAATTCCCCAACTCGATGATTATTTTAACATGTTGCTTCTCACCCAGAAGATACATTGTAAGAGGACTGGAGAAAATTTCATTGAAAAATTTAACTGTAAGAAGTGCATCCAGTTTACAGCTTTCTATGTTTGCAAAAACACTCATTTGTTGCTGAAAATTGTCATAATTAATGGATGGAGCAATATAAAACTGAATTGACAGATAAAAAGTCTTCGTATAATTTTATCCATTGAAACCACAAATAATGAGCAATTCTGACGTAATAAAAATATTAACTGTACTTTATTAGAATATATTATTGTAAGCACAGTCTTTAATCCTTTCCAATCTGTCGTTAATACTTTTTACCAAAATGTAAATTTCACCGGACTAGAATCGGATATAGAAGCTAAGGAAGAATAATCGAGCGTTTCTCGTGTTTGCACGACCTCCGGTTGTCTGCTGAAGATAATTTAAATATTAGGAACTACTGCGGGCATTATATAGATTTGGTAAAGGCATTGATATGTAATTAGGTTTAGAAAAATGCAACAGGGCAAGCTTGAAGAAAGGAGAAAAATGAATTACGAATATTTATGTCATGCTAGCTAGTGAAACAAAGACACGAGAACTACTTCAAATAAAGAAATACTATTATTTGGAAGTAAAGAACCGAATATACTACAATACCCAGAAATGAATGAAACAGTTTGGAAAAGAAAATTACAGACAAATCCAAAGGCAAACAATAGGTTAACGGCCATCGAATCTCTATCATGGCAACAAATTATAGTTATCGTATTTTCGATTGGATGCTATAAGACTTAACAAGAAATCACAAGAAAAGCAAGAAAAGACAAGGAAACAAAACAACAAAATTAACATAATGACCGTAGCCAGAGTATGCTAACCAAAGTCTGGCAGCAAAACATTATATTTATCAAGAATCCAGGAAAACTGGAGCCTTCTGCTTCTTGTAAAACTAACAGAAAATATTTACGATCATAAAAATATACAGTAAAAAACAAAAACAAATGGAAAGTTAATACAAACTGATAAATAACAAGCAAGAAAGTAAACCGGGAATTATTTAGCATAGAACTAAATAAGAGATAATTCAGGAGATGAAGAAACAAATAACGAAGTTATATATATATTTCCATCGCTTCACTGACCTTAATGCGAGTTTCCAAGCTGATTTATGGCAACAACAGTATACGATCAACTCCTCATCACAAAAAGTTTCGGAAACATACTTGGAACCCGAATACTTTAGGCAACAACAGACTATATGGAAGCAAGAAACAAAGAGTATACTGGTTCTGCCTTCTGAGATTAGTCAAGAGAGAATTCATCTCCAGGAATGGCAGTTTGAGGTTTTTCATACGCTGGAGATTATTGCAGCATTATCAAATGACCAGAGGAAAGGAAAGACACATACATGCAACAGGAAATGTGTCAGTGAATCACTTAAGGGTGAGGAGGAGAGAAAGTACCACTTTATAGAAATATCAACCACAGCAGATAATACTGTAGTCTCTGAACGGAATGGAGAAATTCCTCAAATATAATGATCTGCAAAAGAAATATAACCAACGTAGGCATAGCTCTGTGTACTCTGCAATCACAGGGCAGTGCAATGTTTAAGGAATGATTGACGGAAACTGCTGGGAGGCCTGTCATGTGTATATGTGTGTTTTTGTGTTTGTCTTCCAACAGCTTCACCACCACTGCTGGTTTGTTTATCTCTCAGTAACTGAGAGTTTCGGCAAAACATTTCGACGGAAGAAATACCAAAGCTTATAAAATGATCTGGTGTAGAATTCATCGATTAAACTTTTGAAGGCGATGCCATAGCATTATCGCAATCCAGTGGCTGAAACATGTAAAAGGATAAGAGTCTTTCATAACTGATAACAGAAACAATCCCTATAATAAAGTTTATGAGGAATATACGTAACGAAACCCAAAGATAGACACATCTAAGCACAAGACGAAAATAGCAAAACTAGTGACAGCATACGAGGGGCGTTCAATAAGTAATGACTCTGACCCACTTGATCTAGCTGAAATTTTGCATGTGCACTTATTTATACCTCTATAGATTAAGTGACGAATTACAGCTCTGAACTAATTGTGGTTTCTGATTTACAGGTGTTTGAACTGAGTCAAGTGTGAAATGGAGCCTGTTGGGTGTCGAGCAGTGATCTGGTATTTGTATTTGAAAGGACGCACACCACGGGAGACTTTTGATGAAATGAAAGTAACTTATGGTGATGATGCCCCATCATATGACCTTGTAAAACGCTGGCATTGTGAATTCAAACATAGTCGGAACTCTGTGGAAACAGCTCCCAGATCTGGTCGCCCCCTTCTGCCGTTGATGAGACGTCTGTCCGTCAAGTTGAGGCTGCCATTTTGGAAGGTCAACGCATAACTATTCGCCAAATAGCCCATAGGGTCAAGATTAGTACCGGGTCTGTGGAAACTATCATTCATGACCATTTGCATATGCAAAAGGTATCTGCCAGATGGATTTCCAGGTTGCTCACACCCTTCCAGAAGCAAGAACGCGTTGAGTGCTCGAGGATGAATTTGGAGATGTGCCAAGAAGATGAGTCAAAAGTTTTCAAAAGACTGATCACACAGGATAAAACCTGGGTCCATCACTATGATCCAGAGACCAAAGCCCAGTCAATGCAGTGAAAGCACCGTGACTCACCTCCTCCAAAGAAGGCAAGGGTGCAGCCCTCCGCTGACAAGGTTATGCTCACAGTCTTCTGGGACCAGGACGGAGTAGTGATGACAGATTTCCTGGCAAAGGGTACCACAATTACAGGAGCCTATTATGCTTCACTTTTGAGGAAATTAAGAGAAGCTATCAAAATCAAGAGGCGGGGCAAGATCAGCAAAGGCATCCTCCTCCTGCAGGACAACGCTCCGGTCCACAACTCGCGTGTCGCCAGATCAGAAGCACAGGCGTGCAGCTATGAACTCCTCCCCTTGCACCCTCTGATTTTCACCTCTTCCCAGCCATGAAGTTGATTTTGAAAGGAAAGCGTTTCCCAGATGATGCAGCCTTGATTTCTGAAGTCACGTCGTGGTTGGAGGACCAAGCTGGGGTCTTCTACAAAAACGGTCTCCAGAGCTGTATCAAACGATGGGAGAAATGCATAACTCTGAGTAGTTCCTATGTAGGAAAAGACTAATAACTGTGCCAAGTGTCGTTGCTCTACTGCTATGGGAAGTGGGTCAGGGGCATTACTTATTGAACGCCCCTTGTACATATTACGTAGTGTATTGAAATACGATTTGAATTTCTGTTACTCTCTTGTTTTTTCCCTTTGGTCAAAGCCAATGGGACATCGTCTCCAAGGGTTTTAGTCAAATACCTTGACGCATGATTTACTGTTTGTTGTACCGACTTTATACACGCTTTCAAATTCAAAGACACATACATAGGTTATACATAGATCAAACGCACCGTTTTCAGATACACTCTGAACTATTAAATTAACAGTTGCTCATGGCTAGGACCTAAATAAAGAGAGGAGAATTTCAATCAATATAGCAGAGCTGGGCTGGAAGAGCCAGTGATATATTGTGAACATATCTAATATGTTATACCCATATTTTAAAGGGTTATTACTTTCCCCGAGTCCGAAAAATATCTTCCATCTGAGACTCTAGCCATGTTTGCAAAATCTTTGATTGTATCGCTGCTAAGTTTAATCAAAGAAGACCTTGGGTTAAAACATCAACAATACACATACGACGAAGCAAAAGTTCCTAACTCTTCCAAAATCTCTGAACCTGCAGCTGTCATTAAAGGACCAAACAATAGAAATTGACATTATCATCAACCATCATCATCACTTTAGTCCTCATCGCCGCTTTCGTCGTTGTCATCATCATCGTCAACATCATCATCGACATGCATGACACTTCCTAAACCAATCAACTCTCTATGGTCTCTCAACCTGCTACAATTCACAGTCTAATCGGTCAGCAACCTTATACAAAGAGATAATATTTGCTTTGCATTTCCTGCGTAGAGAAGAAAATGGTGCGATTGTCACGGCTGGAATGCTTTTGCTGTTTAGTCTTCCCCATTACCTGAGCGTTGCTACGTACCATCAACGACTACAGCATTAACAACACAGCTATATCCCTCACTGCACGCCTCCACCACAAACCAACAACATTAGTATTTCCCTCTCCCTGAACGACATCTAGCAAATCTTTGACGATGATAGAAATGGAAACTTCTTGTGGTTGTTTCACAATCTTTTCTCTGCACTCAAGAGTGGACGACGAAAATAAAGTTAAAATTTCAATAATTTACGATTAGAAAATTGGTAAAAATTCCCCAATCTGAGGTCATTTACACAGATTTCTACTTTCAGAAAATTTATTATCATATATGCCAAAGCAGCTAAATTTTTTTTAATTTTTAAATCGCTTTTAAATGTAAGTTCAATCATATACGAGACTTCTGTGAAAAAAATTCTGATAGATTGTATTACGAGTGCGCGCGCGTGTGTGTATGAGCTAACGGACGTAGTGTGAGAAAAAAAATCTGACAAGGACTATAAACATGGAGAAAAATTAACGCAAATCAAATCATGTTAGAGGAGAACAGTGGAATACAAAACATTTTCTAAATATTATCAAATTATAGTTGTCTTTTGTTTTATATTTTTTGCTATCGTAAGTAAATCTAATATTGCTGTCGTGTGAGACACCTTAAGGCAAATGTGTATTTTAGTGAGTGTACATGAATGTCTGTGAGTGTGTGTGTGTGTGTGTTGTGTGTGTGTGTGTGTGTGCGTGCGTGTGCGTGCGCGCTCTTGCGTTTGAATATGTAGATTAATGTAACTTGTGGAAACTACAGCAGATGTGTTCTTAACCCAGACCGCAATTTGTTCAGTGATTACAAGGTTGCTGACATTTGCGTTAAGTGCAATACTGAAAGAATTGGAATACGAAATATAACAATAAATATCGCTCAAACATTTTAGCGTTCAACACCCGAGTAATATGTGGTTAATAGAACAGTGTTTTCAAAGCTGTTTTCACATCGATTCTACTGTGTTCGATATTTTCATAATTTCTAAAAATAAGCCCTTCACGCGATGCTTTAATGTTTCGTTTTATATATATATATACATATATATATGTGTGTGTGTGTGTGTGTGTGTGTGCGTGTGACAATTATTCGGTAACCATGATAAAACTCCAAGTTTCGGATGCCGAGGTGGAAATCCACGCTGCCATCTCTTCAGTTATCCGGCAATATATATATATATATATATATATATATATATATATATATATATAATATATATAAACAGATATCTTTCAGTTTCCGTTTACCAAATCCATTGACAGCACTTTTGTCGAACCGAGGCTATAGAAGGTGGCACGTGTCCCAGGTGCCATGGATGTGGTAGAAACTGGAAAAATGTAGTTGGGCAGCAAACCTCTTACTGCATCGCCATTTCTCAAAATACCACGATGTACAGTTAAACGTTCAACCTGGTGCTTGGAGAGCGAACTCTTCATTATTAGTTGGTGCATCGATATCGAAGATGATAAAGGACGTCACATGAGAGAAGATGGAGCATGATGTGTTCGCCTGTGGGCAATCAAACCGATGGATGTCCAGAAAGCTATGCCCAAGGTCGAGCAATCGTCGCTTGTTGGCACTGAATGCAAAGAGTTGGCTCTCCACTTAGGTAGTTCGCGTTTTCTTTGTGCTGCTACAATCCCATTCTGTTCGTAGTAAGTGACGCCACAGTGTTGGTGCATCTTTTCCAGGCAGAGAGATTTTATGTTTGCGTTTCCCACGTTTTGATGTTCATTTTAAATCTCTTCAATGAAGCTTTGTGTCTGTCCTTGAAACGCTTTCTCAGTCCACCTTACGTGTGTTTGCCTTCCACCAGTTCGCCGTAAAATGGTGTCATGGGGAAGCATTAGTCAGGCATTCAAACAAGGTGACCCGCCCACCTAACCTTTGCTTTCCTTATCAGTGTCTAAATGCTTTTGCAGATCGGTTCGAGAAAGTACCTCCGTTTCTGGGACATTGCCTTGCATATGAGTTTCAACAGATATCTCAGGCGGTTCATGTGGAAGCGGTTTGGCTGTTTGGTATGCGTAAATCATTCAAGCCTTGCAGGCGTACAGTAGTGTATGCAGTACGACTGCTTGCATACTTACATGGATACTTATATTCATGTATGCTTCAATTTGTTCATTCAGCACGTATGTCTTTGTATAGACAGACAGATAGATGGATAGGTAGATGGATAGATAGATGGATAACCTTACTTCGATAAATACATTTATAAACATTATTTTTGAGAGATTACCTTGCAAAGTTTATGAAGCACGGACATTTACGAATGGTTTCGTAGCAAAGTTCCTCTTATTTGAAATAATAAATGAATCAGTTGTTTGATATATTTTCAAAGCGTTCTTTCTGTTTCAGTTTAAATAATTCAAAATCACCCGCTTCCAACAGATATTCTGCCAGACTGTTTCATTCTGTTCTGTAATCCAAAACAAAATGGTCGACTTCAGTACTGTGCTATGTGAAAGTCTGTTCGCTTCAATCTGTTTCAGTCTTTTTACCTTTTTAATGGTTGCTACCAATGGACTGCAATCAAACTGGGTAAAACCCCATCAACAGCTTCGGTCCAACTTTTGATATCGACCACCATGTTTCTGTCTCTGGTATATATTTCACCAACATACACACAGAATAACATATATGCATATATGCATATGTATATAAGCCGCGCTTAAATACAGTTTGCGTCTGCGAAGTTCACTAACGAAGCATCGATCCGATCGTTACTAAGGTGGAAGACACTTGTTCAATATGATGTCCGACTTAGGAGAAATCCTTTTCTCATAGCCATTCAGGAGAGTTGAGAAGGTCTGCAGCTTCTCCAGCGTGATCTCTAGAGCAACCATCACATCGATTCTGTATGACCTGAGGTCGTCGAGGAAACAAGCCTGATTCCACTTCGAGCCCAGACCACGTACATTTAAGCAACCAATACGAGACACTTTTCAACGATGCTTTCTTCCACATGTTCGAACTTCTTCTTCTCCACATCGTATGACTTGTAAATAATCGTTTCTTCTTTCTTCTTGTTTATTAATTCATTTGGTTGATTTATTCTACTCCTACCGTTTTCTTCCATTATCATGTCAAAATAGGCCTTCTCTTTCAAGAATTATATTCTCAGATCCACCAACAGCGGTGGCAAAATTCTTTGTTTGATTTTTTTTTTTCTTTAATCGAGACATTTAAAAAATATTCTTCCACAGAGAAAATATTCAAAAGCACGCAAAAAACGTTTTAACAATTGTTCTAAAACGAAACACAGTTCAAAAAGCAAGCGGCAAAAAACAATTTATATATCCTTCCCCCTTTGGGAAGCATAACAGTTCATAAAATTTTTACACACAAAAATTATTTTTAACAACGTTTCCCTCACGGGAAACAACAGTACAAAAGTAACAAATCCTGCAAGCAGGCAACCATTTTCAAGATAACCAACCTTTCAGTGAAAAACTTAACGCATAAACAAAATGATTAAACAAGCAGATCTGAGAGCTGTGTTGCTTCTTACAAATGTTTGAAGTTTGCCCTGTTTTATAGGGGGTTCATGGTTCAAATTAGTACATGTTTTGAATAAGATTTGATTGGTAGAAGATGACTGGTCTTTGAAATTTTTGTAGGTTCCTCGCTACGTCTGTGTGTTAGTATCAAGTGACAATGTTGGGCGTCGTAAGTTAAGGCTGACACGGTTGACTGAACAAGTCCAAAAAATCAATGCTCTGAACGTTTTCTGTCAAGTGTTTGTAGAGAATGAACATATTCTCTAAACCATTTCCAGTTGTTTGTTTATTCTTTGCACGCATGTGTGTGTCTGTCTTCCTTTTTGTCTGTATAAACGGATGAAACGCCTCTAAGCCTTTTGTCCGACATGCCAACAATTTTACCCCATTATGGCACAGGGCCAGATATTTCTGGGCGTGGAAGTCGATTACATTGGCCGTAGTACTTAACTTATTTTATCGACTACAGAAAGATGAAACGCAAAACCGAGCACCAAGGTCGATTTTCCTTAACAACGATTTTCCTTAACAACTTCCACTCCTTTCCACCTGTGATGTCCACCCTTTTCTCATCGGTAAGTGGAATATAATCGGGTGCTGAGAAGTGTTTGGGGAAACTCGGTGTCGGTATGGTTACTGGAGTTGGTGGTACCACGGTAGAATCTGCTGATGGTAATGATGTTGCTGCTGTTGATGCCGGAGTCCCGGTAGCCGTCTCTCTTTTTCTTTCAGTCTAGGACAAGAGTCTTTTAGGTGGTTAGTTAAAAAGCAAATATGGCACTTTGCTTTCCTTCGATTTACCCTGACTGGGATTATGCTGCCTCCAGGAAGAAGGATCTGGTCCGGGATGAGATCCACATTATTTTGAGTCGTTTATATAAGGAATTCTATTGTCATCCCGGACCAGTTCTCCTTTTTGGTCTGATAGGTTTCGAGGATCTTCCAGTTTTCCTCGATGTCTATTGCCACTGCAGCAATTAGTCAAGGAATGGCTATTTCTGACGGCACCTGTTGAATGCTTATTTCGACCAGTCTCTGACCGCAGTAGAAAAGAACTAGCAACAGTTCTTCGCTTTTGAGGGGATTCAGAGAGTAATGTTCGGCTTTTTCCTCGGTGCGGAATCGAACGTGCACAATTCCAGAGGCCTTTCCTCTCTGTCAATATTCCTTTAGATTCAAGACGGAAACTAAAGCTTTTTGTTTATGAGCCTTTGTGGTTCTTTCCACCCTCCTTGATTTAAACCGATTGTACGGTACGTCACTATGCGGCGTATCGTATCCTGGATTGTCTCAGGGAGGGTGTTTAACTTTACTGCTATTCCATCTCTCTCAACTATCTGTCTTGCATTTTTAAGTTCTTCTTTGGATAATTGTATCCTCTGAAGAGATGAATTGGCTGCTCCAGCGAAAGAAAGTTTAGAAGAGTTATTCTAAGCCTTTACACCAGTTTGTGTCTCAAATCTTTCATTGTTTTTATCATTAATATTGCTGTCGTTGCTGCTTGTCACCTTTGTTGCTGTTGTGGTTGTTGATGGAGCCGCTGATATTGTTGTTCTTACTGATGCTTTTACTACTGTTTCTGGTATTGCTGTTACTTTTACTCAACTCTTCCGTGGCTTCACTCGCGAAAGGGATCTCATTGCTTACATTTTAGAAATTGGTGCTTGTATTTCGAAGAATGTTGTCAAAAATGGAGGCTTTGCCTTTCCGAAGATCTTCTATGAGATCCTTCTCGAAAACATTGGCCATGTTGACAAAATTACAGCTAACGTCTCTTCTCATCCTTCAGCGCAAAGTTGCTTCCCACGCTCACACTGACACTCCTCACCTCTCCTCCTCACCTCTCCTCCTCTGCCACATCACCGCGTTTTGTTGTGTTTCTCCATGTTGGAGGGGAAAACGCAAACAACTATGATTAAAAAACAAAATCAACTGACCTGCCCCCCTCCACCACCACCACAACCAAAACTGGGGGAAAAGAGAGGAAAATAAACTTATCACTCGACACTAATTAACTTGTTCGCCGGGATAGTATAAAACTGAAGGGTGCAACTACACTATTTTGTGTTTTTTCCTTATAAAATGTTACGGAGTGAGATCATGCGAAGCTTGCCAGGCTGACGGCCATTATAACAAAAATGATGATAATAATAATAATAATAATAATAATAATAATAATAATAATAATAATAATAATAATGATAATAATAATAATATAATTTGTACTCTAGGTAAAGGCCTTGAACATTTTGGGGAAAGGGGGCTAGTCGATTACATCGACACCAACACTTAACTTGTACAGTTTTCATCAGCCCCGACAGGATGAAAGGCAGAGTCGACTTTGGCAGAATTTGAACTCAGAACGTAGCGGTAGACGAAAAACCTATTTCTTTACTACCCACAAGGGGCTAAACACAAAGAGGACAAACAAGGACAGACAAACGGATTAAGTCGATTATATCGACCCCAGTGCGTAACTGGTAATTAATTTATCGACCACGAAAGGATGAAAGGCAAAGTCGACCTCGGCGGAATTTGAACACAGAACGTAACGGCAGACGAAATACCGCTAAGCATTTCGCCCAGTGTGCTAACGATTCTGCCATCTCGCCGGCCCAATAATGATGATAATAATGATAATAATAATAATGATGATGATAATAACGGTATAAAGCCCCACGACCTTCTCTTCATGCAAAGAATACCTCTCATATATCTCTTGAACATTTTACAATGGTCTGCAATTCCCTCTATTTACATTTACTCGAATTTGGTTAGACATAAAGAAATTTGAAAATTAAAACTTCCTGGCATAAACTAATAAGCTTTCTCTTTTTCGTGCAGATGAATGTTAAACGAATGCTGTAGCACCATTGCATTAAATATTGTACAATCTGTCCGTTATAAATATTGAAAACTTACAGCGAAAATGCATTGACTTATATCTTCAAACGTATCGACATATACATTGATAATTAGATACGTATACACAGACACACACATATGTACCTTGATATACATACATGCATATATTATATATATTCAGTTATACACATATATACAGAATTATATGTATATATATATATATATATATATATATATATATATATATATATATATATATATATATGTATGTATGTATATTGCTCTAAGCATGCACACCCATACATAAACATTACGGAAATACATTTATGATTAAATAAATATATGATAGCTTCGTAAGTTTATATATATTTATATGCATATACATGAGCGCATATGTGTGTGTAGTTGTGTGATTGTGTGTTTATGGTGTGTGTGTGTGTCTGTTAGCAGTGTAGTGCGCGTTCCTATACGTCGTTTCTTTTAATTATAGCTAAAGGCTTTGCTGAACATTATCAAATAGAATGCTTGCTGGACTGTAAAACATACAGCAATTTTTTTTTATTCTATTTTCGAAGAGTCGAGAAATTTTATGTTATCAAACAGCGTAATAAATATATTACACAAACGGATGAAATTATGATATCAATCAATCCTTTTGATATCAAAAGCCTGCTATATATTTGGAATGAATTCCTATTATATACACGCATACACTATACATATACATACATATAAGTTAAATATGCGCATGTATATTATATATATATATATATATATATATATATATATGTATGTATATAAGTGTATATTATAGATATATACATATTATATACATAAATATGTGTTTACATACATAAACATATATATATACACACATATGTATACATACATATATCTGTGAGTGCGTGTATGTTTACATATAAACCTATATATATATTGATATGTAAATACATGATCTCATCCTCATATATTGATAATAGATAGATTGATAGATAGATAGATGAAATGTATATATATATTCACACCTCATAAGCATAGCAGTATGAAATTATATGTGTATTTCTATTTATGCATATACGTGTATGTGTCTGTGTATATCTATCTATCTATCTATATATATATATATAATTAAAATAAGCAACAGGATATCCAGAGGTGATGCAGTACGACCGTTTCAAGCAGCTCCATTTAATTGAACAATGCAATCTTTACATTAGCTGCATAAGTAAATGAATATATAGAATTAATTAAATCAGTCGGATACATCTGTATAGTTTTACTTAAATCCTCTAAGTGGGTAAGAAGACAGACAAAGTCCATGCTGTTGTCAATTCAGCTTAGAAGCTACTAAGACATCAGGAAAAGATTTAGCGTTGTAAATTTTGGTATATACTCAAAATTATCCAAAATTTAACCTTTTTGGTTATATTTTCTGAATATTTTTCTTGATAGCCTTAAATTTTATTTTCATACAATATAAAAATATTGTTTAAATCATTCAACTATAGTACTCCATGATAATTGTTTGCCCTGTATTATCATCATTGGTTATAAAGTCTTGCTCCCTTAACTGGTAATTAACATCTTGTTTTAAGATCTTACTTTACCAAACCTCATTATAGTCAGTTACTTTATAATAATTCAAAATAATCTTGACAAATTTTATGACTATACCCACTCTGATTCTGACAACTCCCTTATACCCTTTCTTAACAGACATCGCTCTATATTCTTAGATTTTGATATACAAAGATTTGATAAACAAGACTATAAATCAAAACCGGCACAAAAATTAGCGACAAGCTAGAACCCTAACAAGTTTTTTTTCCTGATATCTTAGTAGCGGAGGAATTGGGAGTAGTAGATGGAGAACTTGGTGTGGGTAAGGTAGGAGGAGGGGAAGTTATATATCTCTCTCTATATATATATATATGTATAGTTAATCCAAAAAGAAGATAGTAAAACACAAGACAAATATAATAACGCGAGGAAGTGGTACATGCAAAGTATTAGCAGACGCTGAAGGAAGGAGAGAAAGGTTGTTTTACATTTCAATTAAAGCTCTTCGTCAGACACAAGAGACGGAGGAAAGTCCAAGGGAAAAAGACGGGGAGAGAAACATCGCCAACGATCCACATGTTGTTAAATTTTGAAATGCCCGGAAGGGAATGGGTGAAGAAAAAGTTTTTTCTAAGACAGGAGAGTGTAAAAGAAGGAGTATCTGTGTGTATGTATAAATATGTGCGTGCGCGCAGTGTGTATGTATAATAGCATGTGTATACGTGTATGTATATATATGTGTGCATTTATGTATCCATTTTCCTGTCTTTCCTATGTGTATGTTTATACATACACATATATGTATATGTATGTTTATGCTTGAATGTGTTTGTATTTTGTACATACCTATACATATATATGTACACGTATATTTATATACATATGCATGCACACTCGTTTATACACATATATGAGTATCCTTCGTACATTTGTGTATATTTCTCCGTCTATTTGTGATGAATAGGATGTAAGTTACAATGTTTATTCTTTATTTAGAAGCTATTTCTCGATTTAATGTTTCGCCATGAACTTGCATAAGAGAACATACATTCTCATTCTCCTGACAGGGTCACATGTAACAATATTGCCACTTCATATTACTTTGCAGACAAATGAAAATAAAAGCAGAAGGATACGTCGACAGAAAAGACAACTCAGTTTCTAAACGCTAAGAATTTTTTAGCAGCTGGCATGTTTAAAACGCCAGTTTCGAATCTACATAATTTCCCATTCGAACTTACCGCGAAGCACACTTGGACAAGTGTTAGTTGCCATTCTTCCACGTCGGTCTAAAATTTAAGAGCGAAAATTAGCAGCCGTAATCACTATAAAGTCTTGAGTCTTCTTGGGTATACTGGAGATCTTTTTTTGCACTTTAGTTTGCTAATAACTCTTTTCCTCCCAATTTGACACTTCGCGTATAGGAACTATTTAACTGTTAAGGCTGCGTGTGGGACGGTCGATATTAGTGACGCTGTCATTTTCATGAACCAGTGAGCTATTATGCATTCATGTCAAATGTTTAAAAGTCTTGTAATACCTGTATATACAGTTGCGGCCAAAATGTTCAGAACGGCATTGTTTTCGTCAGAAAAGTAGATATAATATTTTATCAAAGTGATTTTATATTCTATAATTTTCACAGACAATAAATACAATATTATGCATTATTGCCTGAAATTTTGGTGTAATTTGAGAGGATAATACAAAAGTTATGGATGATTTAGTGATTTACTGCAAAACCCATGGCGGCCGAAATGATCAGAACGGTTGCTTTTACTCCGTATTTTAGTATATTTAACCGGCGAACTCTAATGTTTTGAATTTGTTTACGTGATTGTTCGTTTACTAAACATTACTAAGAATATTTGCAGTGTACTTTGTTAATATAATGCCACTTACTCCGTTACCAATTCGTCAGTAGATTATTAAGCTTCGAAGGAAGGATAATTTAAGTATTGGATCTATTGCAAAGATTGTTAACAAGTCAAAAAGTGTTGTACACGGTATTCTTAAGGTCTACGATTATTTGGTTCATGTGAAGCAAAAAAGTTTACAGGTAGGCCACGAAAAACGACCAAGAGAGAAGATCGTTCTATGGTAAAGTTGGTTAAAAAGGACAGATTTAAAACTGCTGCTGCTGTTTCTCGGAAAATGAGCATTGTATTGAAGAAAACTTTATCTCGAAAAACTGTGTCTCGTCGTTTAGTTGAACATGACCTACAAGCAAGAGCACCTGCAGTGAAGCCACTGATCACCTCCAAGAATAAAAAGTGTCGTCTTACCTTTGCAACCGAACATGTGTTGTGGTCTCAAGGAAAATGGCAAACGGTGCATTTCAGTGATGAATCTAAGTTTATGCTATTTGGCTCAGATGGGAAAAGGTACGTGCGTAGAAAAGTAGGTGAAAAATTGTCACCTAAATGCCTTAAGACTAGTGTTAAATTCGGTGGAGGAAGTGTCATGGTTTGGGGGATAATATCTGGAGATGGTGTGGGCCTTTTGGTGCGATTACATGGAAAGTAAAATGCAGGAGTTTATAAACAAAAGATCATGTCTTGCCTGTGCTGAGAAATTCAACTAAGCGACCACCCATATTCATGCAGCACAATGCCCCATGTCACAAGGCTAAGGTGGTCATGAACTTCCTCAAGGCTGAAAATGTTATTGTTATGGATTGGCCTGCTCAAAGTCCAGATCTCAATCCTATTGAAAATGTATGGAATATTTTAGGAGAACGTTTGAAAGCCAGAAATCCTAAAACAACTGAGCAATTATTGAATGCCCTTCAGGAAGAATGGAATAAGATCACCCAGCAAGAAATTGAAAATTTAATTTCCTCATGCAGTTGAAGATGTCAGAGTGTGATTGAAGCTAAAGAGCTTCACACTAAATATTAAATACTTCCAGTATTCTCTGTCATTTTTGATTATTTTGTTATTGTTTCAACCGTTCTGATGATTTTGGCCGCCATGGGTTTTGCAGTAAATCGCTAAATCATCCATAACTTTTGTATTATCCTCTCAAATTACACCAAAATCTCGGACAATAACAATTAATATTGTATTTATTGTCTGTGAAAATAATAGAATATAAATCTTCTTTGATAAAAACCAATACTTACTTTTCTGACGAAAACAATGCCGTTCTGAACATTTTGGCCGCAACTGTATAGTTACCACGCTCTCACAACTGTATCACATTGGAATATCGTCAATTTGGCGCATACATAGACTAAGTCTATACAAGGTGGTATGAAGGAACAGTTTTTTAACAATGGAAAAGGCAAAGGAAGATGTTGGAGAAGACAGAGGAGTGTGATTCGGGATGGAATCAGCTACAAAGATCGACGCAATAAGCTTTTTGTGAGGGAAAGGTGAACAGGGAATTCCTAGATCGACATCGTCTGTAGATTCGGCATGTACAGTAACTGTGCTTCATCCATCGGCAGATTTATCACCACCGCCAAGCTATTCTGTGAAATTTAGTTGAATGTAAATTTCACAAACCAAATATTTGGTTTGGGGATGTAGCCATATGATCCTCTCATAAAGTAGGTTATGACACTCCATTATTTGGGGTAAGGATTGTAAGGAAGATATTTTCGTAAAATAGCAAGAATCCAGCAATAAAACAGGTATCGATCAACAACTGAGCAACGGAGTGTTTGGGATTCGCAGAAGCGAAAACGAAGAAAGTTTTCTCATGAGAATCTGCCCGAACAATCATGAAGCGATGAATGCGAGATTTTGATGAATTAAGAAGGAAACAAGAAGGATGAAAATCTCATACGACAGAATTTCTATAAGTCAAGCTACCAGATTAGAAAGGTGGATTTTTGGAGGAAGGGAAATAAATAAATAAATAGAATTGGTGAAGCAATTTTAACTTTTAATCTTGTATCAGTTCCTATTAATGTAGACAGACCTCAATGCAAGGCCATAATTCATTGGCGAATTGTCTCCAGTCTCCAGTTATTAATTATCTCCCTTACACAAACCAATAGTGTTATTGAATTATAATAGCCTTTCAAAATAACATAATTATTTCTTATAATACGTTGCTTTAACTTATTCACATAGAATAAACTTGTGTGTTAATGTGTGTTAGTGTCTGTCAGTCTGTATACACGTGTGTATGTATATGTATGTATATGTGTAGGTGGGGTCAGCATAATTTATCTGAGAAAACTGTTCTGTAAAATAAAAGTATAACGATTCTATGATTCTCTCGTTACTCTTTCAACAAATACGAAGAAGTTTATGGTTTGCTGAGACAGTCTAGAAATATTTAAGCATGTCTGGATTTGTAACCTTTAAGTTTTATATAGAGCGAAGCATATACCAGAATATCTTTAATAACTTTAAATGCTTCAAAGCTACACTACTGTTAAATAAGAATGTAAACACATTTTTCCTATACTTTTGATGCGTGGTTGATTCTTCGAATAATACCCGTCAAATATACAAATATGTATATTACGCTATCTTTTAATGCTATGTATAATACCTGATGTGTGCTATTAAATAAATAACGGAAACAGGTACATCTCTTAAAGTAGTCAACGTTGAAACAGTCTATCAAGGGATTCCTTTACTTTTTTTACCTCATGTTAATATGATACAATTATCTTTACTTTCTTATTTCAACAACATTGAGGTTTTATAGAATTTAATCCTTCTCTACAATATTTAAACAAGGAGGTTTTCAGTGTAAATAATCTGTTACGATGTATGTGAGACTTGTAGGAGAGAGAGAGAGAGAGAGAGAGAGCATTTTTATATTCAGTTTGGTGAACAAGATAGGTTTTTTACATGCAACAGAGTAACGCCCGATAATGACATCCAAGAACCACGTAGTAGTGTTAAACCGAATGAATGATTTTTATCACACGAGTAATTCTCGGAGGGAATTTGAACTGATAATGCATGCAGCCAAACTAATACCGTAAATGGTCTTGTCAGACGCCCAGACAGTATTGTTCAATCATTGCTCGAAACATAGGCGCAGGAGTGTCTGTGTGGTAAGTAGCTTGCTAAACAACCACATGGTTCCGGGTTCAGTCCCACTGCGTGGCATCTTGGGCAAGTGTCTTCTGCTATAGCCCCGGGCCGACCAATGCCTTGTGAGTGGATTTGGTAGACGGAAACTGAAAGAAGCCTGTCGTATATATGTATATATATATATGTATGTATGTATGTGTGTTTGTGTTTGTGTGTTTGTCCCCCTAGCATTGCTTGACAACCGATGCTGGTGTGTTTACGTCCCCGTCACTTAGCGGTTCGGCAAAAGAGACTGATAGAATAATTACCGGGCTTACAAAGAATAAGTCCCGGGGTCGATTTGATCGACTAAAGGCGTTGCTCCAGCATGGCTGCAGTCAAATGATTGAATCAAGTAAAAGAGTAAAGAGTAACTGGTCCTTTTAAGCGACCTTTCTTCCAACAATTTTAGGGCTATGAAATTCTCCAGTAGTTTTAAACAGATGTTTATTTCAAATCTGACGATGGACGATTTTATTTCCATCCTTTCTAGAAAGGATTAGTGGTGGGCACAAATGGACGGCTTAGAAAAGTTCTTGGACAAAATCTAGGCCTTGGCGAAGATCAACTTGATGGTTTGTGTTTGAACCGAAAATATCGAAGACCTATGAATAATTTCTACAAACCCTGATTGACGGCGCTATGAATGGCTATTGTAGGTTCGAGTTCGAGATGAACTCCCGGATACGGATGTACAGCGCAGAACAATGAAACTTTTCTGAGTGAAGAGAGCAATGCTTGAATGCAAGATAGACCAGGATATCAGCATAGCTCATTGTGAAGATGGTCCCACATCATTATTTTGACCTGGAGGGGTAAGCAGTTTACAATACTTCCTGGGAAATGACAGCCAACGTCGAAATTTCTATTTTTTAATCCAATAAATGCGAAATCAAATTCCATTCTTTTGATGTTAAATAATTATTTTCTGAAAAATATTGACATATCTCAACTGAAAATAGTTTCAAACATGACCTACCTCAACGAAATATTGGTAAGAAAATAAAACTGTTTCCTGCAGTTAGGGTAATGAAACTTAAGTGACTTCCGCAGTAAAAGGGTTAAGATTTAATACCCCTCCAAATGCCGATTCTCAGACTAAGTTTAAATATTGTCATGTAAGCAACACATCATATTGTTCAGATCATATATTTACCAGATGGGTGTATATAGAAGATTTTCTTTTTTACAGTATTAGTCGGCGACACCGATGCAGCATTCACGTTTTAAATTTAATAATCACTTTTAAAGAATGGACATTTTCAAACAGGAATAACTTGCTAACAGAATTAACAAGTGCCATCGGATATAAACACTGCACTTTAAAGTGTTTCATAGCTACATAAAATAAAAGTTTTATACATTAGTCGTTAGATGTCTTCTAGCTACTGTCTTTGGTATCCTATTTTTTCTTTCTGTTTTTCAGAGGTTTGCTGCTAAGTGGATATATATATTTATCATATTTTTCTTTTTAACACACGATTACTTACCACTCGATAAATCTGACCATGATATTTTATACTAAATATAAAGCATTATACACGAATAAATATTGTGTATCGTCTGCCTCTAATTTTAGGTCGAATAAAGTCAGATAATATCAATGATGTCCACAAGTTCACAAATGATAATGGTAGCTATCATTTTTGCTTGTTCCCTTTCCTTTGCAATTTCCTTTACCTCTTCTAACTTCTCCTCCTCTGCTTCCACTTCGAGGAAGAGAGAGAGAGGGAAAAGGGAGAGAGGGTAGAGAGAGAGAGAGAACAATGCACTTTTTAAATTGTGCGGTCATGCGCATGCATATATTTCTTGATTGTCCACTGGGGTCTAAACATAGAGGGGACAAACAAGGACAGATTCGATGACATCGACCCCAATGCGTAACTGGTACGCATTTAATCGACCCCAAAAGGATCAAAGGCAAAGTCGACCTGGGGGGAATTTGAACTCAGAACATAAGGGCAGTCGAGGTACCGCTAAACATTTCGCCCAGAGTGCTATCGATTCTGCCTGCTCACCGCCATATATTGTAACGTCTCACAAGGTTTTCAAGATGAAATTATTTTCGTTCAATTGCAGAATTTGATGGAATAATTTCATGATAAAGTCTAAAATGATACCCACTTAATTGTAGCCATCTTTGTAGTCAGTATGATATTTGAGCAGTGCAAACACCAAGAAAGACAAAGTTTGCGCACAAACAAATATTTGTGCAGACCTTCAACAAACATTTCAGGGAAACATTGCTTCCAAGCTCAATAAGATACAATACTACTCCAAAGCGGTGTACTGCTGAAGCTATTCGTAACTTTTTGAAGACAAGACTTCTTTAAGAATTCTTATTAGAATCCTGAGATTCTCTCACTGAAGCAGTTGTAAATTTCATTCATTGGTCTTACAATAGAATACAGGCAGTTTGTCGCTTCCTTCAAACGTTCCATGTTTCCCAAGATGGGGTGGGGGATGGTCAAATAGCTCCAGTTGTTAAGAAATGTGCTAACGAAATCCTTAAAACTTTGGACTTTTTCCGGCTTTTCATATTGTTACTTCTCAGTAAGTTATGGTAAATTTATCCGTATTATCCAACAAAATAATCTCATGCTTTGTAAAATACAGTAGATACAAAGAAAGCTAGAATCTGCATTTGTGCTCTCACACGAATATTCCATGATAAGCACAGCACGAAGCGTTCATTAATAAAATCATGAATAAAACCGTCGAACTGATGGCTGGAAAAGCAAAGAAGTAGTATTTCTTCAGCTGAATATTCTGAAGAATCTTACGATAAATTTAAACATTTTACTTTCCAAAAATAAATAAAGCCGTATCAACTCAATTGTAAAAAAATATTATTCTCTCAAAGAAAATCATAAACAAAACTGTCAAAAGAATATACAAAGAAGTGCAAAGAACATAATTTTCGAGGGAAATATTCAAAAGAATCAAATTATGCTTTTTTGGTTTATTAATTTGATCTTTATAGATGAAACAAATGTTAACATTTGCATTTATATCTAGAGCTAGATGTAAAGGTTAGTAGTAAAACATTTTTTATATACATGTAAATATTCAACACGCTTCAAAACCTAATAATATGGTTAATAGACATAACAATATGCTATAATACAAGTTACCTCATATTAGAGACACAAAAAGTTTCTACAAGTAATTTTCTTTCCTTTTCTTTTTACTTTATTATTATGGAGCGAATAGCAAAATGCATAAACAAATGGAATGGGAATAAAATCAAGGAACACAAGATTTACAATACATAGTTTAAAATACCTTTGTTGTTATCGTTGATTGTTTCATTGGGTAGCATTGTGGGACTATTCTCTCTCTCTCTCTCTCTCTCTCGATATATATATATATATATATATATATATATATACATATATATATATATATAGCTGTGAGTGTGTGTACGTGTGTGTGTTTAGAGGAGTAATATATATATATATATATATATATATATATATAATATTATATATATAATATATATATATGTATACAGAGAGAGAGAGAGAGAGAGAGAGAGAAAGAGAGAGAGAGATGCATCCGAGGAGCGACGTGTAAATGAGAATGCTTAATTATAAGTTTATTGTTCAAGTAGTGAGAGGGTTCCGGAACTCTCTCTCTACTCGACTTACTTCCAACTTAAGATACAAATTCTACAGAAAAGTTGCTAACAGAAAACGTTTTGTCCACTAACAATCAGCCTTACCCACATGAGCCAAAGCCGCACACATGAGAAATGAGATTGCATGTATAAACAACAATTGCAGCAGTGTCACCGACAAAGCTGACAACACCACACAGTTCCTAAGAGACCTAACCCAGAATGGCTACCCACCATCTTTAGCTAAACAACGGCGCCTGAAGAACATCAGGGTAAAAAAAAAACCGGAAGTACCATCATCCTCCCACGTCCGATACGAGCTTCCTAAAGCTACCACACTTTAGCGACAGAACTACTGTAGCGATACAACACAGCCCTTCCCTGAGAAAAGCTCCATCCAAGAACAACAAACCTCACTACTCTGAGGAGTGCACATCGTCGAACTGCCCCATCAATGACCCTGAATTGCGCGAGAGGACCAATGTCATATATGAGATCATCTGTGGCAAACGTGGCGCATCTTACATTGGAAGCACGACCGGGAATTCACAGTGCACATCAACGCAACACAGTGGAATAGGGGCAACCTTAGAATCCCTGAGGCTATCTTCATACACCAAAAAAACCCTAAGATCAACAATAGAAGATAGTTGTATATATGTTTTTTTTGCTTAGAAGCAAGATGCAATGCTAAATAATTTTCGACTTTAGCCAAATACAACGATTAATTCCTTGATAGAGTACCCACTTAAATGGAGTGATGATACACAAGGTGATTTGATGGCATAAAATCATTATAAATAGTAGTAATGGGGAGATGCATTTCTTCTTATATGTTACGTGGAATTGAAACGTACGTATTAATTGCTTCCAGAATATCATTATATATTTTGATTTCATTATTACAATATATATTAGAATATATATATATATATACATACATCTAAGTTCTCATTGTGATAGAGTTCCCGTTCAACACTCTTCGGTCGAATAGTCATTTCCAGCTCGGTATTTACTTCGCAAATTCACAATTCTACGCTTAGCCAATCGCAGTGAAATGCTCAAGCAACAATCACGTGGTGTTTTACGTAAGGATTAATATTCTGTTTAATGTGCGAGTAAATTTAACAATGCTGTTGCTATCGCACGGTAAAAATTTTCTTTTGGAATACATTATCGTTCAAATATTATTATGCATTGCACTTAGAGTGATCAAAAACGGAGCTACGTTGGATTTTGTTCTTCTTGCATTGGTTAATATACGCACGCGCTTACACACACATGCAGCTATATATATGTATGTATGTATGTATGTATGTATGTATGTATGTATGTATAGTTATAGAATAGTTCATCACTGTTACCCAACGAAACAATCAACGAAAACGAGATATATGTATAAAGATAGATAAATTGTGAGATGGAGGGATGGGTAGACAGACCTTTTAAATGACACGGAATATATAAACACACAAAGATCATTCGCATACGAGTGATATATATATATATATAATATATATATATATATATATATATATATATATAAAGTGGATATCTATGCGGGAATGTATGTATGCATTTACGTGTTCATGAATCTGCGTGCGTTTGATATTCATGTGTATCTAAATGAATCCTGTAAATTAAAGTTTTCCGAGTGGCTTTCTTCTTATCTTTCTGCTCACTTCCTCACTTATCTAATTTTAACATGGAGCGTATCTTCAACTCCACCACCTCCCAGGCTCATTGTCTAATTCATCGCCTCCGCATATACGAAATTACTCTCACTAATCCACTGTTACTACTACAGCTACTACTATATATCATTCAACTTTATATCTCTCTATATATATCTAGTGTTCACAAGTCATAGTCGCTGGCGCGCACACAGGCGCCCTGACACACGCATGCGTGCGAACACACATATATAGATTTACACGTGCACTCGTAGAAACACGTAGGTACACACGCGCACACATATGTGTGTGGGTGCGTTGTGTGTATATGTTACAGTATCTTTCGATGGATTTCTGGCTCCCATAAAAAGTGTTATTAACAACAAGGAACGGTTTAGGTTCTTTTTTTCTTTTTAGTTCGGCTTCACTAAATACTGATTCTAGTCTCCGTGAAATATTGTGTTTCTCCAAGAAGGAACTTGAATTGTATTATAGGGTTCAGGCGTTCTTTACTGATTTTTCCCTGTCGTTACTAACACACACACATACACACATATATGTATGTTTATTTATATATATATATTATATATATATATATATATAATATATATATATATATATATCTATATATATATATATATATATATATATACACGCACGTGTATGTCCATGATATTCATATGTAAATGCACACTCAAAACATATATATATATATATATAGTCAAACACTTGTAATGAATGCTTTGTAGGTGTTCTCTTCTTTTTCACATTAACTACGATCTATTCAGCATTGAAGAATTGTAATAATTTTGAATTCAAAATTATCGACTTGAAGAAGCAGGTAAGTAATTATAGAAAAGTAAACCAGTACGATGTTAACGATGTATTTTTCACACCTTGAAACCCAGTGCTTTGATTCTAATCAATCTCTAACACTTGGATACCTTAATCACTGAACATGGTATCTTAATGGTTAGTTGAAGGTGATAGCTAATATAATCAGTTGACAAAAGTCAAAGTTGTTTGAAGTAATAAATGTTTGGTTCATGGTGTGTTCATATGTTGCTGCTAGTAATGGAATTGCCTGTATACCTCTTAGTGAGAGAAACAAATTCAGCGTCTTTAATGTTCTTCTCCATAAGTGCCTTCGAGAGAAAGTTATCCACAAACCGGAAACTGGGCATCAGAGTGGAACGTGGCATCGAAGTGCCAACCAAAAGTAAAAAGGTTCGACAATGGATTACGTCCTAGAACACCAAGAAGCGGAAGAAGACATTTCGTTCAATGCTTTATCAATTCCATCCACTCATCGCCGGAAGTGATATGCTGTTTTACCGAGAATGACGAGATGGTAGTGGTGGTGGTGAGCCGTGAATTTCATGTCCATCGAATTAAATATCAGAATGTATGGAAAAAGTAGGGCAATTTCATTTGTATAACATGGTCTCTTATTTTGAGAAAACATCTTAGGCACGTGTCTGTAGCCTCACATTGTATAGGATGTTCTTATTGACCCTTATTACCATCTTTATGAAAAGAAATACCAAATGGATACTGTACACCTAGATTCCTTTTCTGAAATATAAGATTGGATGTTGTGGTTGTCCTGCTATATTTCATGGAATCTGATAGAATAACAGCAGTAATAAATGTAGTGTAAACAGTGGTAAGGCACTTAATGTTAGCATCTCATGTTAGCATGAGAAACCGCAAACAAAACCTTATTTTCCGTTGGGCCGCAACCATTTCTTTATCTTAGGTCAGTGTGTTCCCGTCAGATAGCACCATTGCAATATGTACCGTTGGAAGTATCTGATCATCCGACTTTCAGACGTTTTTCTCTCCTACATAGTGTCAGCTCTATTTCAGCGACGTACATTCCCCTCTCTAGCTATGGCCACCCTAAATGATATTGATGGCACATCTCCATGCACCCGACATATATCACACAAAATCTGCACTGACACTTTCGGAACATTCTTGAGCGAAGGGATGTTAGTTCTCTATACTACAATAGTTCAAATACCCAAGCAGTTTATATACGAAAAATAAACTAACATCAAAACCTTGCCGCCTATACTGTAATATTCTGATGACCATCTGCCCTCAAAACATGACGGAATCTTTGTTTGTCCCCCGGCGTAGCTTGACAACCAGTGTTGGTGTGCTTGCGTCCTCAGGCCTAAAGATAAGTTCCAACGTTTATTTGTTCGGCTAAAGCCCTTGAAGGCGTTTTCCCAGTATTGCTACAGTCCAATGACTGCAACAAGCAAAGGAGAAAAACTTGACTATACACTCATATATTTGTAGGTATGTGTGTATGCGTGTACGTGCGTAAGAGAAAGAAAGAAAGAGGGAGAGAGAAAGGCATTTTGAAATGCATCTTTCGTAAGAATGTGGCATCTGTGTTAGGTCAGACCGAATAGATGATGTCGAAAACAACTGGTTGTCTCCAGAGTAGAGCCGCCAATACAATGCAGAAATGCCATACACGTAGAGTGCTGAAGACACAAACAAACAGTAATACAAAAAACAAAAAGCAAAAAAGATGACAGCTGATTTATTTAATACAAAGGAAGCTGACACGCTGAATATATATATATATAATATATATATATATATATATATATATATATATATATATATATATATATATTATATCCATGCACACACACATGTATATATATGCATATATATGTGTATATAAATATATATTTCTCTTGAATGAAACAGTTCTAGTCCTGTAGAAGCTCCTTCTATATAATAAATTAATTTTACTCTGCTCTGTATTGAGTACCTTATTTACTGTGGTTAACCCCGAATCAACCCGGGACCTACATATATATATATATATATATACATACACATATATATATGTATATATGTACACATGTACGTATATATATATATACACACACACATACACCCACACACATATATATTGTTTATATATATTCTTGTCCTTGTTTCAGTCATTTGGCTGCATCCATGCCGGAGCACCGCCTTTAGTGAGCAAATTGGCACCAGGACATTCTTTGTAAGCCTAGTACTTATTCTATCGGTCTTTTTGCCGAATCACAAACACGCCAGCATCGGTTGTCAAGCGATGTTGGGTGGGGGACACACAAACATATTTATATATATATATATATATATATATATATATTATATATATATATATATATATAATATATATATATATATATATATATATATAAGTTTAACAATTAAGGATAATCTCTTAATAAGGGATCTTAACAAGAAATTATCGGGTAGCTAGCGTGAAAACCTCATAAAAGAAAAGAATTCGAAAATAATTTTTTTCTTTTGAACAAATTAATTATATCTATATTGTATAGAGGGCACTTGGGAAAGTGTCTTCTACTATAGCTTATATATATATATATATATATATATATATAACGGGCTTCTTTCACATTTCGTCTACCTACTCCACCCACAAATATTTGGTCAGCACGAAGCTATAGTAGAAGACACTTTCCCAAGGTGCCACGCAGTTGGCCAGAACCTGGAACCATGTGGTTGGTAAGCAAGCTACTTACCACACAGCCACTCCTGTGCCTATATATGTATACAAACTGCAAACAAAACACACACACTACATATACATACACGCACACACACATATTTCAAACTACCAGTACCTTTCTACTGATCATTCTTCTACGCACATGTGTAGGTAGACACAAAACAGCCAGCTACTCCTACCAAAATTCTTACTAGAAATTCTTCCTATGACCTGAAATGATACTAAGACCAACCGTATCCACACACACACACGTGCTATTATTACACACACACACGCACACACAGATAGACTAATTGACTGAGTTCAGTTGATCGAATAACACATCAGCGAAATGGTACCTGCTGACCTTGAGCAAGGTATTTCAATTCATGTTGCTGCAATGTATATAGCTGCACTGAGTTCCAGTCGGATACTGGTGAATTCCTGCGCGTGGTTATATCTGCACCTGAACAAATGAGTCAAATCAGGGTGCGTGTTACCAAGCGAGTGCTGACCGGTTTTTCTGCAATGACTAAAAACGGAAGAGTGACACTTATGTATGAATTGCCTTTCGTTATATGATAAACCTTATTGAAGTCAGCTTAAAGCTAAATAACAAATCTAACATCATTATCCGAATATTTATCCATAAATCTTTATGCAAAAATTCCGAACCAATTGCTTTCAGCATTGAAACAACTTCATTTTCGGCTGAATCTGCACAGCAACCTCAACAGTTTGTCTAGTTGCAGAACAAAGAATTTTAATAAATTAAGTGCGAAAGGAATCGTTGAATGCAGCAATTTATAATTGAGTTTATCTTTACTAACAGCGAGTATTTATCGCATATGAAATAAATAACTCTTTTAATGATCATTGTAAAAAAGTACGTAACCAAACAAAGCACTTAAAGTTGCATTCGTCGCTGCTAACAGCTTTTCAATAAAAGTAAGAAACAAATCTCTGGTCACAGCGGTGGGTGAATAAGTTTATATTAATTATCGAATACCTTTTATTTGCATGCGTTTTACTTAAACAGTATTTTTAATAGCTAATTTAAGTAAACCGAATGTTGCCATTTTAAAACAGGATTTGAATGTTAGAAAAAAAAAGAAGAATAAAATAGAGAAAACAAACAAAAACTGCACCAACATTTGCTTGTTGAAAATTGACAAGTAAAAGGAAAGACAGAACTAAATAAACTAAATTCATTGAAAGAATTTTAGAAAGAGAATAGAATAAATAGAATTTTGATATTCCATGCGACCGACGGCTAACTACGAAAGTTAGTGTTTTTTATGCGACGTTATTTTACATCTTTCGTACAATACACGCAGAGAGATGCACATATGTTCATACACGACAAGAATAATACTTGGACACACACGCACACACACGCACGGACACGCACACACACTCAAACACAAATGCTATAATCTATAAATACAACGAGCAGGTAATTTGAAAATAAAGGAAACATTTTGATATGAGTATGTGTTCATATATGTATGTATATACGGATGTGTACGTACATACATATATATATATATATAATATATATATAGAGAGAGAGAGGGAGAGAGAGAGAGAGATTTGTGCATGTAAATGTAATTATGTATGTAAGTATGTATATATCTATATATATATATATATATATATATATATATATATATATATATATATATATATATATATAATGTATACACACATATATACTATCTTCATTCGTTAAATGAATTCAAAAATTTTTCCTGAAATGGCTTTCAATTCAGAATATTACCATATTTTAGTTTCAGATAAAGAACAGAAAAATAAATTAAAATGGTATAACATTTTAAAGCATATAAAATGTATATTAATACTACTACAACTAATAATAATAATAATATAATAATAATAATAATAATAATAATAATAATAATAATAACAACAACATTTAGTTTAATAATAGTAAAACCGGAAATGGTACTTGTAAAATAATTAAGTGAAGAACTGAAACAGAAACACAAGAGGCTTCAGCACAAAGGGTTCCATTAATTGAATTTTCAAATTTTAAAAGAAAGAAATAACAACTGACTGAAAAAAACACAGTAAATGTGGATAGAAAGGAAGAAAGAGGGGTTGAGGAATAAAGTGAAACAGTAATAGAGAGAAAGAGCGCAAATACCTGAAAACATTCACACACGCATAAATATATGTACACACACAAATGCATACGCATTCATGTGTATATATGTGTTATATATATATACGTATGTGTGTATCTGCGTCTGTGTATATGTATCCGTGTTTGTATGTGTTGTACGTGTGAGTTTGTGTGTGCTTGTGTATCCGTGTGTGTGCGTGTACAATCCGGAATGCCAGGACAGATGTTAGTTTAAATAATTCATTTAATGAAAGAAATAATGATAATCCGTCTAGTTACACATTCTCTGGTAAAATTCTGTTCAGCAATATTTAGAGTCAAAGATTCATATTACATATACATGCATTCACGCACACACATACACACACCTTATACTTTATATAAGCAAATGGTCATAGGTTCAGTTCCACCTTAGACTAGTGCGCTGGGCCGCCTAATACTTTGTGATTGGATTGGGAGACGGAAACTGAAAGAAACCCATTGCATGTGTGTGTGTACGTATCTTTGTGCTTGTCCTCTAACACTGCGTGAAAACCGGTGTTGATTTGCTTATGTCTCCTCGACTTAGCGATTCGGCAAAGGTATTGACATGATATGTACCAGGATTAAAAAATGAAATACGGAGATCCATTTGTTCGACTGCACCCTTGAAGGAGGTTTCCAATCGTGACGGTAGAAGATATGTGTGTGTGTGTGCATACACGTAACAAGTATCTATCTATATATTTATTCATCTATCTGTCTATCATTCTATTTGTCTACTTACCTATTAATATATATATATATAACCTGCTCTGTGTGTCAAGAGCAATACATAGGTCAAACAAAAAATAGTTTACGTAAAAGAATGGCCCTGCACAGATCCCACATTAAAATTCCCCAAAACAGAAAAATAGCATTCAGTCAACACATAGACATTTGCGCCAACAACAAAACTCCAAGCTTCAGGATTTTCCCCTGTACCAATTCAGGGACGATGCAACCTGGAGCCAACGAACTAGTAAAGGAAATCTCTTTATTACAAAATACAGGCCCCTTCTGAACGCGTCTACGACAAACGATATATCCACCTCAGCTTTAGAATAACACAAATACACATGCAAATATTACATTCCTAAGAATCCATTAAAAAACAGCCCCAATCACTGCTAAAATCTATAACGTGCCAACTTTAAGTCATTCAACACCTCATTACTTTCACTCATTCATTTTCCCCCTTCCCTTTCTTCTTCTTCTTCTTCTTCTTCTTCATCATCATCACCACCATCATCATCATCATCTTCCTTACACCTACGCAAATTCTATAAACAAAACATTCAATAGAAATATTTTCACGAATTGAACAGCATATGCTAGCCTCCACTGACCATTCAAAATACTACAATCATGGCACTCCCAAATTCTTCGTCTTCTTCCACCCCTTCTCATCCTCCTTCTTCCCTACCAAGAATTCACAACGACCTCGAACCCACAAGAGTAAACAAGAGAGACAGAGAAATGCAGAAACAAGGAAAATGCCACTTATAATTGAAAACTATACAAATATTCTTTTAAAAATCTTTTCTTTTAATTTTTCTAAATTTAATTATTTAATTGTTACAGTTGAAAAAGGTCTCAATGACTGAAACCGGTACTGAAATGTTCTTTATAAAATTATTTTAGCATTTTCTATCCTGACTTGTTTTTTCATATATATATATATATGTATATGTATAGGTTTATTTTATCGTGTCCCGTTTCGTTGAAGAGCGTAGGCCCGAAACGTAAAAGACTTTCTCACTTTCCGGAGCTTCAAACTAATACCCCTGCTTGTTGTTTATACACCTGTCATCGTCTGCTATTTTCTGTAAATTTGAGCGATATATAACTGTGTGTGTATGTGTGAGTGTGTGTGTGTAAGATAGATAGATAGATAGATAGATAGATAGATAGATAGATAGATAGATAGATAGATAGATAGATAGATAGATAGATAGATAGATAGGTATAGGTATCAATAATTGAATGAGAAAAAACAAGGATAACTGACGGCTGTTTCTCGTATAAGAATCTGTACACTCATGTGAGTACTAATGTTCGTTATTGAAGCAGGGAGATAACCATTTGAGATATTGTGTTGCATTGCCAAAGAAATATCTCAAATAAGACAGCAGAGTGATGACGAATGTTTGCCAAGCGTGTCCCCATTGAGAAAATATGGGACGTTATGCGAAAGCAGTTGGAAAGTGTTTTTCTGTCACTGATGAAGGCGAGTTGCTTGCTACAAAGTATCACACATATCATTTTATAACGTTCAGAGCCGTAATATATATATACATACATACATATATATATATATATATATATATATATATATATATATATATATATATATATATACATATATATATATATATTATATATATATATATAATTATATATATATATGTAGGTCCCGGGTTGATCCGGGGTTAACCACAGTAAGTAAGGTACTCAATACATAGCAGAGTAAAAGATGTAGGAGTGAATTCCTGAAGATTTCTCTTGAATGAAACAGTACTAGTCCTGTAGAAGCTCCTTCTATATAATAAATTAAAAAAATATATATATATATATATATATATATATATATAACGGGAAAGTTTACGAAAATAAGCAAAAGACGAAGGCGAGTGGAGTACAAATAAACAAATGTAATTGTATAGTCTTTACGTTTCGAGCCTACGCTCTTCGACAGAAAGATACACAGAAAAAAAGAAGGAGAGAAACAAGGAGAGAAAAAATAATGCGTGTAGGAGCTAACGATTTATCATGGCGTCCTGACGTCGGACAGTGGTCAGACGCGAGAGGGACAGAAGGGGAGATAACAGGGTCCATTGACTTCCAATGTGAAGGTGCCCCCAACACAAGGTGCGTGTGTGTATAAGAGAGTATGTATGTGCGTATGAAAGACGGCTGGTGGTCTGGACGTGTGTGCGTATATGTGTATGTATGTGTAAAGACGTGGAGATGTGTGTGTGGGCGGTGTGCTGTGGGTGGTGTGGTGTGATGTGATGTGTAATGTTGTATGGTGTAGTGTAATGTGGTGTGATGTTGTGGGGAGGTGGGGGAGGCGAGAGTGGGGAAAGCACAGGTGTGGGGTGGTTTCGGCTGCGGGTTGGGGTAGAGTGGGGCTTGTGGGTATGTAGAGGGTGGGGTTAGAGGTAAGGTACGTGGGGGAGGGATATGGGATGTGGGTGTGGTATGTGGGGGATAGGGGTGAGATGCGTAGTGTAGGGTGTGGGGTAGGGTGAGGGAATGGGGTGGGAATGATAGGGAAGGTGGAGTAGGGTTGGGGGGTTAATGGGGGAGGTGGGAGAGAGAGGAGGAAAGAAAGAGAGAAGAGAGGGGCACGGAAGATGGGGGAGAGTGAGAGAGGGGATGGGGAGATGGGGAAGGGGACGGGACGGGAGAGAGGAGGAGAGGAGGGGAGAGGGGGAAGGAGAGGTGGGGGAGGATGGAGAGGGGAGAGAAGGTGAGTGAGGGAGCAGAGAGAAAGAGAGAAGGGGAAGAGGGAAGAAGAGAGAAGAGGGAAAAGATGGAAGAATAGGAAAGAAGAGAAAGAAGGGAAGAGGAGGGAAAGAGTGTAGGGGTGAAAAGATGTAGGAGTGAAGAGAAGTAGGAGTCGGGAGGAGGTTAGATGAAAAGGGGGGGAAGAGTTGATCCCAAATGGCGTAAAAGAGCGAAGGGAAAAGATTAATCCCTGTTCACGGCACAAGCGGGAATCCGGATGGCCTCTGTGCAAGGACAATCCGAACACAGACAGGTGTTGCAAGGAGTGACCGGTGGAGCGGAAATGGCGTGAGACTGGAGTGTCATTGGCGAGGCGGATGTCTCGGAGGTGTTCCGCCAACCGGTCAGCCAAGCGGCGTCCCTTTTGTCCGATGTACAGGGACTGGCAGAGAGAGCAGGAGATGCAATAGATGATATTGCTGGAGGTTCAGGTGAAGGAGTGGATGATGCGATAGGGTCGACGATGGGTGCCGGTGAGGAGGGTGGTGTTGGAGAGGTAAGGGCAAGTGCGGCAGCGTGTGCGGGACAGGGGAACGAGCCAGGTTGGGAGGTAGGGTTGGGGAAGAAGGTGTGGACCAAGAGATCTCGTAGGTTATGGGCTCGTTTGGAGGAGGGAAGGGGTCGGTTAGGGAAGAGGTGTGAAGTGGACGGGGCGGACTGGAGATGCCGGAAAGCTCGAAGAATGGTGCGTTGGAGAAGTAGGGTGGTGGGGTGGTAGGTGAGGGGGAAAGGGGGGGCGGGTTCGGGGGAGAGAGCAGATGCACGGTCTACGGAACGTGCTCTGGCAAGGGCGGTGTGGATAGTGGTGAGGGGGTATCCGCGTAGGATGAAGTGGCGAGCCATGCGTTGAGACTGAGTCTCAAGGTCATGGTCGTCACTACAGAGCCTATGTAGACAGAGGAATTGGGAATAGGGGATGGAAAGCTTGGTGTGTTTGGGGTGGGAGGAAGAAAAGTTTAGGAATGAGTGTGAGTCTGTGTGTTTGTAGTGAATGGAGGTGGTAAGAGTGGAGTGATGAATGCTGACCGAAATGTCGAGGAAGGAGAGAGAGGTGTTGGAGATAGTGCAGGTGAAGTGGAGGGCAAGATAGAAAGATTTAACGAAAGAGAGGAAGGAGTCTAGATGTTCGCGGGAGAGTGAGGTGGGACCGATACAGTTGTCAATGTTCGGGAGTGGGACCAGTGAAACTAGAGAATATTTGGGTCAGATAATATATACCTGATATATCAAGAGTTGTGTTCTTGAGCAAAATACTTCATTTCAAATTGCTCCAGTCCCCCTTCGATCAGGGTGGGGGTTGTTGGCCTAGCCAGCGACGTGGCACTAATTGAAGGCTAAAACAATGCAAAGTGCGCATTGTGCCCAGCGACATTAACATCTGATAACCTCGTCAGTCACGTGATATATATATATATATATATAATGGTTATGACTTTATAGTGCATCCGGCTGTGAGCCTCCACTTCGGGATTTCTGGAGCTCTGGGGAGAATGGGGTTATCCGTTAATTACTATTACTCTCAGGTCGGTAGTGACCCGGAACGGTAGCATCCACTAGGTTACTATCTTAGGGTTAAATAGATCACCGAGTGGGCTTCCGTTATATTTGAGGATGCTGTACTGAAGGTAGCACTTCTAGGAGAAAGATACGCTGGCATAGAAATTGCGGTCGAAATAACACCAGTCAACTTGCGAAGCTTTTCGCTGGAAGCTAATATGGCGATGGAGATGACGGCAAATGTATAGGACAAATAGTTGCTAGTTATATACTATGACGTATATGTCTCACTATCATTTGAATGTGAAAAGTCTATCATCTGAGAAGTTGAGGCAATCATCATCGTCATCATATATGTGCGTATAAGTATATATATATATATATATATATATATATATATGTGTGTGTGTGTAAACAGAGAGAAGGGGTTGTATGCATATGTATGTGTATATAGGTATGCTTGCATGTATGTATGGGTGAGGGCACAGCTATATAGCGTATACGTCTGAGTTTCCTTCATTCCTGCGTTTCTAAAGTAAACAGTTTTGAGATGAAAAATCCCACTAAACTCATACATTTTCTTTAAAGCCAAAGAGAGGCGCTCGTGGGCCCCATGCCACAGCTTGGCCAGTGTTTACCTATAAGAATCAATCTGAAACTAAATAACTCAGTGACACCTTAATAAAATACAATTTAGATTTTCGACGCGTTTGACAGAAAAACAAAAACAAAGGAAAGAGTGTCATCTCTGAGTAAAAAAAATACTTGGAATGCTGTTGAACGTTTACTAGTCTAACAATGTTAGAGGAGCAACAAGGTTTAATGGGATGAGTGAGGTTACTGAAAGGAAAAGGCACATTTTTTTGTCAAGCCTACACCGTTGTCATTATGAAGTAAACAATTGTGTTGCTTTCCTGTATGTTATGCTGTATCCTGAGTAAACCGTTAACAATAAAAGTAGCTGGTTTTCAAAGCAGTCAGCTTGAGCTGATTAATTGAAACTGAAAAATCTGATTATGTTATATCAAGTGAATGAGAGGTACCTATGAAGTACTGCCACCCTTCCCCATCACTACACAATTCTTGTGATCTGTGTTGAGTTGCAACTAATAATCCTTTTGTTCTTTTATGAAGACTGGCGTAATCTAGTCATCGAAAAGTAAGAGGAAAAGAACTAAATAAAGCAAACCTGTTTCAAAGTTGGTAGAGAAAAAGAACTAATAGGATAATCTTCAAAGTAGATGGTATTTTCAGTGGTCTTGACCTAGAAAGATAACTTCTTTGCCGTGTTTCGAGTAGAAATTCACGTAGAAAGACGTTTAATTGGAAAATAGCAATGGCTATGTGGTTGAGAAGTTTGTTTCGCAACCACTTGGTTCCGTGTTCCGATCTCACTGCTATATTTTGTGGATATGTGTGTTCTGACGCAGCCACGTACAAGATCTGGCTAATATATTGCGACTAGAATGAAATAGACGGAAAACTCTGTGGAAGGTTACCGATCGCGTTCGCGCGTGTGTATCTGTAAAATCACGCATATTTCACGACAAAAATTTGATGCAAGGAGAGAATAAACAAAAAGTATGCGGAATCAGAGATAAGAAATGGCGTAGTCTGAAAAGCGTAGAAAAACATAGAAATAAAAAACAAGGATACGTGCAATAAATATGCGAAAGGAAGAAACATGCACACAAACACACACAGACACATATAAGTAAATATAAAATAAACAAACAAATAAATAACAATACCATCCACACGGTCCCACTTAAAAGGAAGGCGAACACCGCATCACAAAAATATCACATACAAACAATCTCGATAAGCAAGCCATTGAACAAACACAATCACAATATCATAGACATTACTAATGTGTGTGTGTGTGTGTGTGTGGTGTGGTGTGTGTGTGTGTGTGTGTGGTGTGGTGTGTGTGTGTGTGTGGTGTGGTGTGTGTGTGTGTGTGTGTGGTGTGGTGTGTGTGTGTGTGTGTGTGGTGTGTGTGTGTGTGTGTGTGTGTGTGTGTCTGTGTGTTAATGTTCACATACATCTTCAATAAAATATTGTAAGTGTTTCTGTCTGAAGACCGTAATTGTGTGAAGCTGGAGTCGCGAAACAAACTCTCGGTTTCCTTTTCAATAAAAGAAATTGCACTTATCGGCCCTGGGGCGTATAAGAGCTGAACTGAAAGCCATGTGTGATTGTGAAACTCCGCGTCCTGTCAGCCACGCCTGCACCTAGTAAACTTATAAGTCACACAGTCTTGCCTGCATTTGTTCAGTTTGTATTGTGGTTATTTCTAGCATATATTTAAGCATTTCCTACATTAAATATACCCCTAGCGTTAACATGTACGTGACTGTGTGGTAAAAAGATAACCTCACATCACATGGTTCTGGGTTCAATTCCACAGTGTAACACCTTGGGTAGGTGTTTTCTACTATAACCTCGAACCAACCAAAGTCTTGTGAGTAGATTTTTGTAGAGGGAAACTGAAAGAAGCTCGTCGTGCATGTGCGTGTTCGTGTTTGAGTGCCTTTGTGTCTGTGTTTGTCCCCATCACTGTTTGACAACCGGTGTTGGTGTGTTTATGTCCTCGTAACATAGCGGTTCTGCATAGAATTAGAAAAAAAACGTTTTCATTCGATATTATCTCTTTCGTGGAGCGAAATGAGCGGCCATGTTTAAATATTTTAACAAGCTAACCGATCCATTTTACTACTACTCCTGTGCACTTATTATTTCTGCTATACATCAGGTCGTTTAACCGGAAGAATCGTAAGAATGCCGGGGGAAATGCTTAGCGGTATTTCGGCCGTCTCTATGTTCTAAGTTTAAATGCCACCCAGGTCAGATTTTCCTTTCATCCTTTTAGGATCGATAAAATAGGTACCAAATAAGCATTGAGGTCGATGTTATCAACCTATCCCATCCCTCAAAATGGGTGACATTGTGCCAAACATTGACGAAAACATTTCTGCCAAACATCGCATTAAATCATATGACATATGACTATAACGTCAAGGGTCGGATATATTTCATAGTTATTGCCATTTAAAAATCTACTCAAATTAAATAAAAATACCCTAAATTTCAAAGTTAATAAAAAAAAATAATACGTGACAATTGCTGTTGAAATAATTTTATTATTATATAGAAAAAAATCATATTATGAAAAATATTGGATGAAATAAATGTCAAGAAATGAACAACAAAAAAGTCAAAAACCATTGTTGTTAGAATGCCAGACGAACAAAATTGATGTAAAAGAATACTGAACAAACTAAGTATTTCATCCAACACTTCACTTCAATTCTGCGAAAAATAATGGTACTTCATTATGTTTTTTATATAGAACAACATAAAGAATGGAACGTTTTAATATCAGATCAGCTTGGATGTCGTCTTCAGAGTTCAACAGACCAAGTATTCTTCTAGAATGTTTTTAAAATAGCAAGGATTTTGAGGAGGATTAAAATCAAATCGATACTACATAAGTACTTGGTTTGCTTCACTTGAAACGTTAAGATATTTATTTTTAATTTATGAAATCAATTGTTTGAAGAAATCTGAAAAAATATGACTCTTCGGTTTCTATATTCTGTTGCCATACAAGGGATCCGCTAGGAGGGTTTTTGTGGAAAAGATTGTACCCATGTTCATTTATTAAGTCTGATACGTAAAAATCAGTCACTTTTGCCGAGCCACTATGTTAAGGGGACGTAAACAAACCAACACCGTCTATCAGGAGGTGGCTATGGAGATAAACATACACACACACGCATAGGCACAAATACACACACACACACACACAAGCAAACACACATACATATGTATACGACGGGCTTCGACATAGTTTCCCTCTACCAAATTCATTCATGCAGCATTGGTCAGCTTGGAATATAGTAGTAGACACCGGCACAAAGTGCCATACAGTGAACCTGGTCCCGAGTGATTGCAAAGCAAGCTTCGTAACGACAGTCAAATTCCAGGTTTCTGGAATAGCTTTCTTTGAAGGTTTATCTTTCGAAAAGCACCCACATTAGTAAACATTGCTGAAGTTACATCGTATACAAGAATATATCACAGAAGTAATCATACAACACTGAGTTACCGCAATCTTTGGTCCATAAACTTTTCCGGTTTCATTTTTTTTTAAACAAGTTCGGTCATCTCTAAATTAAACAAATGTTACGTCTCTTAAATACATGAATGAAATACGGGGAATTGTATGAATGATATAATTTTATTAATACTGTGGAAAGTATTGTTAATCAGAGCTGCCGAGCAGGAATTTAAAGTTCTTTTCCACAGATAAGAGGTCCAAGGCCCTCATTATCTAGAAAGGTGTTGTGCGTGTAACATGCACTTGTAATCACAGATTATACTTATGAAATTCACGATCCCTTTTTCTCCAAGAAAACTGTTTGTACTTACGGTCGTAAGTCTATGACGTGTATTTTTAAGAATTTTGCCAATGCCCGACTATATGAAGCGGAATATTTTTCAGTTGGTTTCTGTCTCATAACGAAAATATTTTAAAGATTATTATATTTATAATTAAACTGATTTAATGTATATAATTATTTAAATTTAAATACTGATAAGTATATAAATGTTTTATGAACAGATTTAATTAAATATATTACGGGAAATTATCATTCAGAGATAATTATCAAAATAAGCTAAAATAGTTTATTGTTTAGTCATAATTGATAGAATTTGCCGCTTATTTTCTTTGTCAAATAAAAACCTATTAATGTAAATTATGAAATTTCAAGAATTTTTGACATGATGAAGGGAAAAAATGAATGCAAAATATAATTTATGAAAAAATGTAAATTAATACATTGAAATAAGTCAGAAATGAATAGAATAATATTTTTTCAAGATTCATAAATACGAAATTTTACTTCATATTCGTTTATGATACTAAATAATTACATATCATACATTATTCCTTACATTTCATCTTGCGAACATCAATAAAACATCTGACGCAAACTTAATGTGTCTAAAAGAGATGGCTCTTAGAAGAGGGATATCACAGGTAAACGTCATCTTTCCATTAATTCTTTAGACAGTACCTAAGAATTAAACCAATTCAAGTTTCTTAAATACGTAAAAACCTAGAAATAGCTGTGAAATTTCCATCAGATGCCAACCTCTTGTTTTTAAAATGTATAGATAATAAGGGTTAATGATTTCCTAACAATGCAAAAACGTGGATTGACAATGGCTGCAACCTAGAACTGATAGATGAAGGTTGCTATTTAGACGAAAAAGCACCAACGACAACAGCATTTCACTACGTTTCAGGACGTAACTGGATATAAATGAAAGTATAAATAATATGGCTAAACATTAAATGATGTGTTCCAGGATAACAAAATAAACGACTTACACAATTTATAAAATTATGAATGTTAAATGGTGAAAGTAATTCTAAGCGATTCCCGGCATCTGTGGCTTATTTGATTCACACAACCAAATTATTTGTATCCTGCACCGCCTCCTAGAGGATATTATCCATTCTAATGAATATAAAAACCTCAAAGCATTAACTATTTTTAACTTTAATGAATAAGTTGTTTGGATTGTCGATCCATTTTCAAAGTTCTAGAAGGCAGCTAGGAGTTACGACAACTGATTTTTAGGCAAAAAAATTATAGAAGCGATAATAAGACGCTCACCTCTAAAGCCAATACGGAAAATCATGTCAGTGTGATTTCTATACTGAAAGATCGAACAGCAGGTGATGCGGGATTTAAATTAATCAATGATTATTAATTGACTGAAGATAAACTGTAAGGTAGAAAGATTATCTACAGTTGCTCGACAATCTTTTCAGACAGTTTCCATTCTAAAGTGGGAGAACGTGTTCCAGTCAGAATCCCTGGAGATTTCTCAGGAACCAAATATCATAATTATCTGTGAATGGCCAGGGGTATCTATAGTGGTTATACGGTGTTTCTGATAACTCCAATAAAAGCCATAAAGGCACCACAAAGTTAAAGGCTAACGATAAAGTAATGAAAACACTCAAACGGAAATCAGTTAACTTTTAGACTTGTTTTCTTATCAGGAATCTGATAACGAAACACATCTGCAATGTTAGAGATTGTTTTGTCTGAAAATCAGATATGCCAACTGCAGACAGTAAAAAGGCATTTTATTTCATCTTCAGTTGTCACCTTTAATACCATAATTAAATAGTTTATTTGAGTATATTTCAGCAATGTTTGCTTATCCTCACTACGTGTATATTTTTGTTTAGACTAATATAACGTAAAGTCCGGCATATTAAGTCTCCGTACACTTGCTTCTCTATTGAATCTTGGAAACATGTGATATAACAAACTAGTTTACTATACACCTCCAAGACAGCCTTGTGTGTGCGTGTGTGTAACAATAGTAGGAATGCATACAACGTTTATCAGTTTACACGGTAGGGTTAATCGAGAAAAGGTTGACTTAACTGATCCTTTAGGTTTCAAGTTAATAAATAAATTGCTAATGACAGAACAAAAGTATAAATATATATTAGATACCAATAATCTGTGGAAATTACGTTTTTCAGTGTGAAAAACCGTCATTACAAAAACTTTACAGAACGATCATCATACTTCATCTCAGTCTCTTTCAACATCGCATCCACCACGGCTCCCCCTTCCCACCACCACAACGGTATTCCACGTATTTTACAGCGTTTGTTAGTTTGCATATTGTAAAAGCTGTCGCCGCCATCACATTTAATCGGAAAGCAATTATCAAAGCCTCGTATAAGTCACTCTTGATAAAATGACCTTCATCAACTTCTTCACCATTTTTCCCTTTTTTCATTTCGTTTGTGTCGTTTCTTTTTTAGGTTTAAAAATAGGTAATCGCATGCCAAAATGCAATCTATTTTTCTGTAGTTTACATTTTCCTTTTTCTACAGTTCTTCCTTTTTTAATTCTGTTTATATCTCCATTTTTTCCTTTTCCTCTCGCCTCACCGTTATTTTTTCTCTTTCATTTTCTTTGTGCTTTTTCTCTTTTAAACTCCTATTTTTACCTTTCTTTCACATTCAGATTCTCTCGTTACTTTCTCTGTCTTTCATTTCTGTCATCTTCACCTCTCTCCACCTCTCACTCGCTTTTTCCTTCTACTTGTACACTCTATTGTGTTCAGTATCAGGCAATTGCATGTTACATGCCAGTTCACCCTCAAACATTCTACGATGACACCTTTTACATTTGCTCAGTTATCCGATTAAAACGGAAGACTTGATTACTCTAACTTGCAGGAATATATCGGCAACAACGGCAGCAGACACGTCAACACGACAACAACAGCAACGGTGCTTTAACATAATCTTTATGTGATCGTTAGACTTGATAGAATTATCAACCAAATCGCCCTCAAAACAGCAGACTGTCTTAGAGAAGCAAAAGTAAAAGTGCACCAATCTGGCGAATTTGGAGAGGCTTTTGTTGATTATTTTGGTAAGTTTGGTTAATGTTGATCTGTGATAAAACTGACTGCTACTACCATTACTATTACTGCTAGTAGGAGGTGGGCATATATACCGAGGAAAGCAGGAGATGAGCTACAAATATTGAAAGAGAGAGCGAACAAAATATCTACGGTGAGGCGTTGAGTAGCAAGAAAAACATATAAAGGAAGAAATAGGATTAAGAATCGGGCTAGACAAGTAGACATGTGAAAAAATAGTAGTATATAGAAGGCAATTGTCGAAACAAAATGACAAGCTAAGAGATAACACAGGTGAGGGAGGGGTGATGCAAAGAAGAAAGACAACAGCCCAGAATAGAGAGGAAGTACTGGAGTGATAATGCGATGAAGTTAACCGATTCGCCTGATACATATTGGCTTCAAATTTTTGCATATGCTCAGCAATTTCGGGGTGCTTAAATCGACCTCAGTGCTTAACTGCTATTTTTTTTTATCGAATCTGACATGATGAAAGGTAAAGTCAACCTTGGCAGAATTTAAACTTAGAACGTAGGTACGGACGAAATGCCGCTAAGCATTTAGCCAAAGTAATTAATTATAGATTTCGCGGTTAACTCATTGCATTTTTAAGTGCGTACTTTAGCAATCAATAGCAGAGTATTCATTATAGATTTTATAAACAACGACTGTGTGAATAAAGCCTCCAGTAACAACGGCAGTATTAATAAAGATTATATGGCGCTCATGAGTACGATTATTACGATGTTAGTGACGAAGGAAGTGATAACAATGGTGACAATTACGAAAGAGATACTTTCGTAATTTCGTTTATTGCTGGCAACATCGTCTGTAAAATGTTGGATAAGATAGTTTGCCAGCGATTGTACTACTCGTCCATGATTAGTACAATCCTCATATATATATATATATATATAATATATATATATATATATATATATATAGAGAGAGAGAGAGAGAGAGAGAGAGGAGAGAGAGAGAGAGAGACAAACGTGGTTGTGTGGCAAGAAGCTTGCTTTCCAACTATATGGTTCGGGGTTCAGTCCACGTGCGTGGCACCTCGAGCAAGTGTTTCTAAATAATACCTTGGGGCCTAGGGCCGATCACCAAAAATCTTGGGACTTCATTTGGTAGACGGACACTGAAAGAAGCCCATTGTGTATATATATATATATATATATGTGTGTGTGTGTGTGTGTGTGTGTGTGTGTGTGTGTGTGTGTGTGTGTGTGTGTGTGTGTGTGTGTGTGTGTGTGTGTGTGTGTAGATAACACAGAGTGCTTCAATTCTCGTACGGCTGCAATCATCATCTGAGCGCCGTGCTTCGACAAGATTTCGGCCCATTAAGTTCAGTATCTCTTCACATGTTTGGCCTGCAACAGCTAGACATATTGCGTTGCAAACAGACTCATTGCAGTTTTGTGGCCTTATCCGCATTCATAAACTTCCTGGTAATCCAAGCACTGCCCTCAACTGCTTTCTCCCCACATTCCCTAATGGTCTTCCTTACAGCAGACACACCAGCCACCTTCAGAAACCTTCTGAAAGAAGCTGCTAGGAAACCCCTGCAGCCGACCTTGAACACAACCAGCTCTCAGATGTAACCCTTCTCCCGAATCTCAGTTACCAGCTCTTCATAACCCAACAGCTTCCGCCCATTGCACAGTAAGCTCCCCAAGAACCACACATCTCTGACCCTCATCTACCAAAACCACGTTGGGCCGGAGTGCTGACACAACGATGCTTTCAGGCAATGGCTTGTTCACGAACACCCCCCAATAAATAACGAGACATTTTTTACATGAACTTCCAGTACCAAATTTATATGTAAAATAATGGTATATAAAGTATGAACAGACTAAAACCTGTTAGAAATTACATTAGGAAATAAAAGCAGCTATGTTTCAAAAGATTTATTTGTACAGCCGTTTCACTCATTCTTCCATAAGACTTACGCTGTAGAGACGAAACAAATATATGTATAAGTTGTCATTCATTTCTCATAAGTAAAATAATGTGACTCATGTGATACACTTTAAACCTTCCTTTCTACGAAAAAATGTTTTTAAAACAAAGCTATTTAAATCACAAACAATGTACTACTTAGTTGAGTCAGTTAAACCAATTTGCATATCGTACATTAATTTGTAGCGTGATTAAATCAATCAATACATTTTTGCACGAATGACGTGTATTAGAAAATTTATGTTATCTCTTATAAGTTTAGGGAATTCCAACCAGCAACATTAGTGACATGATTAAAACAATCGCATCTCGTTAGTGTATTCTTAATATATGTGAAATCTTGTATGACTGTCATCGACAGAATACAGAAGAGGCTAAATGTAGATGAAGAATTACAAAGAACTCGAGTAATCGCGTTCAGATATTTTAACAACAAGGATTCAGCGAAAAGAACATAACATTACCATAGGGATGGTGGTGGGAGGACGGTATCTAAATGAGATGTTAGATTTGCCACTCAGCCAAAACACCACTTTTTGTGGTTTTGAACTGATCAGATTGTTAACTTCAAACAACGTATAACAATTCTGTACTATTAAAGAAAGAAATTAAGTTTTTCTTTTTTAAAAAGAAATTAGAGCTTCTATTTCAAACAACAGATTTTGTGAAACTAATAGATTAAAATTAAGAATATTCATCAATTTCACAGTTCATATAATTTCTTCTCTATAGCCTTTTTTAAAAAATATCTGCTAATTATTTACGTTTTATTCTTTCAAATTCTTTACTATTTTGCATTTCATTTATATTTTAAGAATGAATATGCTATTTTAATAAGCCACTACAGAAAAAAATGGAAAGGAACAAAAAAAACATCAATAAACAAACAAATATTAAATTTTTTTTGTTGTTCTAGTTCACTGGTCTGATAACATAATAGCCAGCTTTTTACAAATTTTAAATATTTATTCTTAGTTTGTTTTTCACATTTTTTCTTCAGAATTTATAACATAAAAATCATTGCATCACAGATTATTTTTCGAAAATTTATTTTTATTAATGTGAAAATCAAAATTTTGATTATATGTGCGTATTTGCATGTGTGTGTATGTACATGTGTGAGCGTGTGCATATGTGTGGGCGTGCGAGTCTGTATGTTTTGGTGTGCTAGTATATGTCTGTATCAATATGTGTATGTGTGCGTCTATATCAGTGTATAATATCATTTAACTGAATAATTAATTAGTAATTATATAAAAATTGATAAAGCTAAAACACATGAAAGTAAAATACAGAAGGTGAAAAAAATATGTAGTGGTAACTCGAAAAGATACAGGGTGAGTGAGAGAGAGAGAGAGAGAGAGAGAGAGAGAGAGAGAAAGACATACAGACAGAACAAATAGACAGAACGTTTAAGACAGTGAGCGAGTAAGTATTGTGTTTTTAGTATAATGTATGCCATAGAATACAAACACCAACGTCCCAAGGTGCAGACTTGAATAATTACTCATAGATAGCCCTCTCAATATGAAACCAATGATACCCTGGTTACCCCACGAATAAAGAATATTTATCTACCAAGGTGGTGTTGAGAAATCATTGGCGCTTTTCGGTGCTTGTGTGTGTGTGTGTTAGTGAGAGAGAGAGAGAGAGAGAGATAGAAAGGGAATGCGTGTATGTGTGTGAGAGAAGAGGGAGCGTATGTGTATATGCACGTGAGTCTGTATGTGTGCGTGTGTGCCTATGTATGTGTGTGTGAGAAAATGTTCGCGTGTGTGTGTATGTTGTATGTTGTGTGGCAGAATAATTTTCTTTTGTTCGACGGTGGCTATGTAAGTCTAGAGGTAAGGCTAATTTCTGATCATAAACATTCACACTTTTAATGTTGTACGTGACACATTTCTAGCCATTTCTCTGTAATCTTCCTACACAACGTTATTTATATGGACATCCTAAACCATTTTTCTTACACTCACACACACACACACACTCTCACACACAAGTACACTGTTGAATTCACTGCATACAAATTAGAAAAATTTCGAGGTAATATGAAATAATTCTGGGAAAAATGAATCTCGAATCACATAATAACAATTAAAGGCTGCCTATGGGACACGAACCCATGTGTCTTGTAGGCGCTCGCTTCGTCCACTTTTTCCATCCCAGACAGTTTTCGAATCCAATGTATTTGTATGTGTGTGTGTGTATATATATATATATATATATACACACACAAATACACACATACATACATACATACATACATACATACATACATACATACATACATACACATATATACACATCTATATACACACGATGAATGAAATAAGGTATACGGAAAGCCTCTAACAAGGTTGAATTTTTAAAAAATAACCCTTTAACATACAATTCCTTGACTGCACCCTTCTGAAGATAGGCGCTTGCACCCGAAATGTAAAGGTTTTTAAAAGTCTTCCAGCATTACTAGATACTTGCTTTATTTCTCATTTCGTTCACAATCCTACTTCTGTACTACAATGCTTCAAGTGAACTACAACAACACAGTGTGTAGACATTAAGGACATTAAACAAAATTTTAATCATATTTTGTCATCATAATATTTTTCTTGTCTGCAAGTTAACTTAAACACTCAATTCTCCTAAGTATTGATGTTTCATATTTTACGGATACATAGCAATAGTTAAAATGATAATAATATACGATACATATCAATTTTACCACTTTTTTTCTAAAAAAATATTATTGATATTACTATTTTATATTTGTGCTATAAAACAATAAGTTTTTGTTCTATTTCAAGGCATTTTTGTTCAATTGAGTTTGACAACTCTCTCAGACACTGATATTTGAAATAAGACAATATTTTCGTTATCAGACAGACTGAAAAAGAGCCACGTATTGTTTCGTCTTTTGCACCTATTGTTTTCTATAATTATTGATATCCCTAACGGCATTATACATATGATCATAATAATAATAATAATAATAATAATAATAATGATATTTAATTGGTGAGATCGAAAATCGTTGTGGTACAAACAATTGTTTAGCCTCAAGCAGATTGTATCGATAACACAATGGAGATGATACTCAATCAATAAAGTTTATTAATCAACGTATGCAATTCACTCCGTCCCATATTGAATTAGATGGATATTACGAAACGAATGCAACTTTACAACTCCACTATATTGCAAGAAAAGTTATAAATAATGCAATTATCAATCAGTGGGTTTAGTGAATAGAGGACGTGATTGCGCATTACATAAGTTTCAAAGGAAACACCAAACAGAACTTACATAATTTTAAGGAATTACATAGATGTTTAGTGTTCTTTCTACCCGGCTAATTTTCTCACGGTTTACTACTTCGTTGTCGACAATGAACATCTAAAGAACGGGTAGAAACGTACTCAAAAAGAGGGGACACTGAACGTCTATGTATTATGTTAAATAATAGATTAACGACTGTTTGATGTTTCGTTTGGGACATGTATAATGCGCAATAATTCCATTCCTTGCACCCTAAAATATGTGTGTTTGTATGTGCAAGCGTGTGTACAGAGAAAGAAATAGAGGGATGCAACCATTCATACTTATTGGCGTTTCCATATATATATATAAGAACACACACACATACACACAACATATATACATATTTAAAAATGTATGACGGTCTGGCAAATATCCGACAGTACGTTGTGTTTTAGTAAAAATACAACTCACTCTTATATGCTTTCACTTTGCTATAGTTCGGAGTCATTACATGTGTGGTAAATAGTAAAGAATATTGAAATGAAATATTATCCAAGAAGAGGCACAAAACGATTCATGCATTTTAGTATTTTACGCCTATCTTTTATCCTCCTCTTCACATTTTCATTCTTCCATCAATGTAACTTATTTGAAGAAGTGTTATTCTTGAAACGTTACAAACACTTCGTTGCTTAATATATCATTGTGCATGTAGCATTAAACTAATATCACTTTGACTGTATTAGTTTCCTCGTAAATTTTGACACTACTCACATACATACACACATACACACACACACACACACACACACACAACACACACACACACACACACATATATATATATATATATATATATATATAGACAGAGAGAGAGAGATACATATATTATCTACATATATGTAACATGCATATATAATTTTATTTTCATATTCGTAGAAGTGTGAGTGTATGTATGTGTATCGATGTAAAGACAAAGTTATATACATATATCACATAGAAGTATATTAATTAAACACCGAATATAAATGCAGTTGTCTTACATAAACATAAGCCTAGGAATGAATGGAAAGTGTTCGATTATTTTCATCTACAAAATTCCACCAAATCTCACGTGCCACAGAGACTCATGCACCAACATTATGAGAGGTTATCTCTATTATAATCACTTGTTGAATAAAAACATGAAGCACAGAGTAACAATCGTCTAAGTCATGACTTTATTTATATTTACATTGATACTACACCACATTTAAATGACGTCTGGGTCCGAGATAAGAACGATGGAACTTTACTGTACATGTAAATATCACCAGCAAAATAGAAAAAAAGGAATCGAATTGTTCATCTCTAAAATTAATTCCAGTCCGAAACAAATATTAACAAATGGAACCTTATTCCTCATATATTTAAATGTCAAACATCATTTATTCCTATAATTCTTGAAAAATAGTTATTTACTCCCGCAATGAATCTATATTGTTCATCCAAACGGTAAAGTGTAGAGCATGTTGTTCAGAATTTTGATAAATATCATTTAAGACCATTCATCATTTGATATATTTTTTTTATTACAAGCGGTGAGATAACATCATTTATGAGGGTGGGATTGGGGCGGAGGTACCAAAATAACTATCAAAAACTATATTTGCAGAAACAAATGTTCATTGCTTGCTGGTTTTAAATAACAAAAAGGAATAGAAAAATTTTACATATATCACTGTCAATCAAATATACACAAATATATATCAGCGAGTATGATTGTGTGAAAGATAGAAAATAGAAACATGTATAAACACATACAAACACGTATGGGCGTGTGTTTGTGTGTAAATAAAGGATTGGACGTTTATACAGGTATCATTATATCGGCATGCATACAACCGTAGTCACACACTCATGTATATATATGTATATACATATATATATATATATTATATATATATATATATATATATATATATATATATATATGTTTCTTTGTAGATATATATATATGTATATATATATATATATCCTTACATATATGTGTGTATGTGGGTGGGTGTATGAGAGAGAGAGAGATAGTTTCTATGTGTTTATATGATATAAATACATGTACAAGTGTCTTTCGAAACGTATAAATATGTGTGAGTGTGCGCGTGTCTGTATTTAAGAGTTTCCATCTGTGGAAGCTACAGAAGTGCAGAAACGAAATGGAGAAATTATTACTATATTACAGAGATAAGGTCAAATGTTGGTTTCCTTGAAACTGAAAAATAAAATGCTTAGAGTCAGTTATAAAAATTCTCCCCTCCCCCAACATACACCTTCACACTTGATACATACATGAATATGTGGGGGTGGAGAGAAGAGGGAGAGAGAGAGTGAGAGCTGTTTGATTACATGAAGCAAATCTTAATACTGAATAGAAAACGCGAGTTTAATATATAAAGCAATGCAAACTGTTCATTTAGACTTCAGTTACAGAGAGTTGTATGTCTGCTTTTTTTTCTGTAAGTTATACACTTTTCAATCTACAGCATTGAGTAAAACAGCAGAATTGATGTTATGTAAGCAAGTAAAATGGAATAAAGGCGGAAAACTGGTTGAATGGTTAGCACGCCGGGCTGTGTGCTTAGCAGTATTTTATCTGTCTTTATGTTCTGAGTTCAAATTATGTTGAGATCGATTATGCCTTTTATCCCTTCTGGGTCGAGGAAATAAGTACCAGTTGCTTACTGGGGAATCGAAATTGCTGAACTTGTGGCTAAGTTTGAAACCAATATAGGATGACTGTTTAATTTAACCTTATTTCAGAGATGAAATTCGGCTGACATTCTCTCCTACCAGTTGTGAGAAATGGAAAATAATGAGATAGGCAAAAATACTAGGGCATTTGCATACCGACACAGGTTTTGCACTCAGCTTCAAATTAAACACTGACTTTAGCAGATGAAAGGAGGTGGAATTTGAACTCTGCATTCAGAAAACAGGAGCAGATGGTGAGAACCATCTTATCTGACATTCTAACAATCCTCCAAACTCTCAATATGGACTGATGCCTTATTACCGATTCCGTAGGCGATTCAAGACGTACGTAAATTAAACGGATTTTAATTTAACTTGTAAACTAGCGCAAAACATATTTTCCTGTGTTTCTCCTTCGCCAATATGTGTTTGTTTGTGTTTGTGTGTATCATTCTTGAAACAAAATTAGCATAGGCAGTGACTTCGAAATGTCCAACATGATGCCCTGAAGAATAATACATTTGTAATCTACCGATAGTAGGTGTGTGGGTGTAGAATGAAATACATAAGTGTGTGAGATAGTCTCTATGTGTGTGAATATGTGTGTGCGTGTGTGTGCGCGCAAATTTATCATTTAATATACGTAGTACTTAAAGTACTTAAAGATATGATATAAACATTTGCTAGTTAATTGTTGCCACAGCATGAGACAAATCGGAAAACGTGTTCAAGTATTAAATATATCAAATAATATTTATCCCTCAGCATTTGACGGGAATACAATTGCTGGTTGATACAAAAATAGCATAATAAATTATATATAAATATATTTGTGTATGTGTGTCGGGAAGGAAATATATACACACACACACGTGTATATATATATATATATATATATATATATATATATATATATATATATATATATATATTTGTATACATATGAAAATCAACAGGAGATTGGAAAAAATTGGTATTCTTTCTTCACCGTTACAAATGTTTCATTTCCGAATACGAGTTACAAAGGTTTACATGGAGAATAAGTATGTAAGACATCTCGTAATAGAATTTCATCAAACATAGAATCAAAAACTTTTATTTGATTCTCTGACTGAAAATTTTTAATAAATGTTTTATACGTATCCCCTCAGTGTACAAGTTTGTAACTCCAATCGCAAAATGAAACACAATGTAAAAATAAGAAAATAATACAAACAATTTCCCGATTATTATATCTTAATATGTGTCTACTTTGTAAAAATATTTTCCAGCATTTTTATTTATTAATGCATACCTCATACAATTATAATATCTAAAATCGTTTTTTGTAGTGTCTCAATGATGTATAACTCCGGAATAATATGTCATTTCGGAGAGTCATCAGGACTTTGAGATCAAAGAGACATCATCTGACCACATATGGCTGATGGTCATACTCATAAACACCTTTAATCACTAAACTAACCATTTATGTCAGGAACATCTCTGCTCTCAACCATCGTATTTATTTATCCTATCTCTTGTAAAATATATATCAGTGAGTGGAGCAGCAGCTTTTGTTTCCCCACCTCAAATCATTTTCCATCTTAAAGAAATAATCTTCCATATGCATGGAATCTGTCGAGCATACACATTGCCTGACACTCGCCAGCTACGGCTTCATCCAAATCTTTCATCAAGGACATATAGAAGGTCTTGCAGTCATTCCCAACACAGAAGTGTCTTTCCGCCCACCATGACCATGCTTCGATGAATCCCTCGAGTAACGAGTTACAGTGTTCCATGACATAATTTTTATGAGTTCGGTTGATATCGAAGAATTGTTTAGGACATCAAAATGTGAGGAAGAGGAAATGTTGATGTTGGACAAAAGACTATAAGTGATAGTACTGGGACCATGTTCAACAGGTGTGTTCAATTCCTGGACTGGGCGGCAGGTTCTACCTTGAGCATGACATATAATTACACGTTCCTCCAGTGTATCTAATTTGAAGAAGCGTGAACCGACAGTTGCAACACATCTGCCATCTAACAGTGTTACATCTCAAATGTGCCACTGGACTAAATGTAACAAAGACAAGAGAGTGTATATATACATATAAGGTCGTACAAATATAATTTTAGGCTTAGGCATGGTTGAGTTAAAAAATTGCTTCCCAACGATGTCATTTTAAGATCTGTTTCTCTGTACCGCATCTTGTTCGGTTGTCTCGAACAAGAAACCAGAACCTTCCAACAGTGCGCTATGACTGAATTTGTTTGTTGAAAACTGTGCAAAGCTATTTTGTCTATATGTGCGTTTGTGTGTTTGTGAGAGAGAGGGGGGAGAGCGTGTGTGTGTTCTTTATTTTTGTCCCTGTAACTTAACAATTCGACAAAAGAAGACGATAAAATAAATAGTAGACAACGTGAAAAAAGTCCTGATGTCGATTTGTCCGACTAACCCTGAAAGACGGTGCACCGCCACGACTGCAGTCCTATGACTAAAGCAAGTAAGAGTCTCTAAAACTAAACATTTCAAAGTAACACTTTCAATATCATTCTTTTATATATGTTTTGCATTTTACAAATTTTACGACTGTAAATATTGATGCTTGAAGCTGTGTCTGTTTGTTTAGTGCTCACATTGTTAGTATTTTTTAAAGAGTGTTTCTCGTGTTTGAAAATAATTGGGCAGCGAGTTTGTTTACGTTAATGAGGCTACAGCTACCACTGTGGAAAACACTTTTTGCTGCTAATTCTGACGCCATATTGAAACGCGAATTACTTCAAAAATGGCGACTGTGCAAAACTCTATGCATAGTTAAAAAATTTTCCACGATAACAACAGCAGCATAAGTTATGCTTCGGAAGTTTTATTTCGTTGACGACATATATACTTGTTCTATTTTGTTTTGGGATTGGCGGGAACAGTATTTTCTTTTTTACTAACCTATAGAATGTTTAGTAAATGAAAAATAGATAAAATTCTATAACACAAACAATCTAAAAAGAGAGAAATACCAAAAAAGATTAATACTAAGAATTTTTTATAATGTCTATAGTGTGTATATAGTACAGAGGCAATGTGTATGTTTGTCTGTGCATATATATGCATATGAAACAAATATATATGCATATATATATATATTATATATATATATATATATATATATTATACAAATATATATATATATATACAAATAAATATAAATATACAAATATATATATATATATATTATACAAATATATATATACTAGCAGTATCGCCCGGCGTTGCTCGGGTTTGTAAGGGAAATTACTATAAAGCCTTTTTAGAGAGTTATAGCCAAAAAATAGCAAAAAAATGGGGGAAAAAATTATGGTAAATTTTTTTGATAGTTAAAAAGGTCGAGTTGCGTCCCCTAGACCATCTGTGGTTTGTGTTTCTGATTCTCGACCCCATGTCGAATTTATCGATCTTTTTCAGAATTGGGGGAACTTTTCAAAATTTTCTCTGCGTTAGTTTTGAATTATGACATTGGGCTATGTGTGTGTTAAGTTTCATCAGAATCGGTTGAAAGCCGTGGTCAGGGTGAGGGTACAACCTGACAGACACACAGAAACACGCACAGACAAACTGCCGTTTATATAGAGATATATATATATATATATATACAAATATATATATATACAAAATATATTATATAATATATATATATATATATACAAATATATATATACACAAATATATATATATACAAATATATATATACACAAATATATATATATATATATATATATATATATATATATATATAATATATATACAAATATGTGTGTGTGTGCGTGCGCGTGTGCGTGTGCGCGTGTGTGTGTGTGAGAGCAGTAACAGATATCAGAAATGACTACGTTTCCATTGACGCCATGCTAGCAGAAACATATTCTAAGTCTTTGAAGTAATAGTAAAGATAAATAATTAATTAGACTAATATTTCTTTTATTCATATTTGTTAGAATAATATCTAAACGTTTTTCAATTACGATGCTGCCAATCTCTTTTTATGTGTGCAAACAATCGCTGTGT
>NC_043015.1:24217259-24224759 GCF_006345805.1 Octopus sinensis
CTGATGTTGTTGGACGCCGCGAGAGTTTCACCTGAAGGAAGGGAGTATGGGAGTTTCAGGGCATCCTCTTTTCCAAAGTGGATTAGCTCAAATTTATCCTCGTTCAGCAGCATATTGTTTTTTTCTGCCCATTGGATAACAGCCAGTAGATCTGACTGAAGGCATGTCCGGTCACTCGCCTCATTTATGACCTTCTGTAGCTTGGAGTCATCTGCAAAGATTTTTATGTTGCTGTGCTTGATGATGTCATTAATGTCATTAATGTAAATGATGAAAAGAAGTGGGCCCAGCACAGTGCCTTGCGGAACGCCACTACTGACTTTGGCTGGGCTTGATTTTTACCCCTTCAACTACAACATGTTGAGATCTGTCTGTCAGGAAACACTTAATCCATTTCAGTAACTTTCCAGAGACACCAATGTTGGATAGTTTTTTCAATAGGATCTTGTGATCGACCCTGTCGAAGGCCTTACTGAAATCAAGGTAGATGACATCGGTGTTGGAGCCCTCTCCCAAAGCTCTCAAAATGTCCTCAAAGTGATGCAGGAGCTGCGTTAGGCAGTCCCTTCCATTACGGAACCCATGTTGGTTGGAGATCAGCCGTCTGTTGCTTTCCAGAAATTGGGTTATTCGAGATCTCACCACCCTCTCAAATACCTTGATGATATGAGAGGTGAGTGAGATCGGACGGTAATTCACTGCAAGGGACTTGTTTCCCTTTTTGAAAACTGGGACAACAGACTGGGACAGAAGGTTTTTTGGAATATAGCCAGCATCCAGTGAGTTTCTCCACAGATTAGCAAGGGGAGATGCAAGTTGGTGTCGACACACCTTCAGGACACAAGCAGGGAACCTATCGGGGCCTACTGCTGAATTGTGTTTTATTTCGTTTATCGCCGCTAAGACATCAGGGGCACTAAACGTTATGTCCGATATAGTGTGTTGGGGGTTGACATCACTGATACAGCCCAGATCGGCCATATCAGGATTGCTGAAAACAGAGCAGTATTGTTTCTGCAGTATCTCGGCCATGGATTTGGCATTATCTTGGAGAGTGCCAGTTTCGTCAATTAGAGGGCCTACAGTGGAGACAGTGACCCTGCGTTTCCTCGCAAATGAAAAGAACACTTTGGGGTTGAGTTTGATTTTTTCAATGGCCCACTTCTCCTCAGCTGATCTTGGTTATTGATGAGGGTCTTCATGCATTGTTGGAGGTTATATTTTTTGGATTCAAGCAGTGCGATAGCGCGTCGAATGTGTGTGTGCTGTTGGCAGTAGTACTTTAGTTTGTTAATTTTTTGTTTGTTCTTTTTATTTTTCTGATAATGGTTTTTCTGTTTTGGGGGATTCTGCACTTTTGTTCACAGGTCTTGGTGGGGAGTGTTTTGCACATATGTCTGTGACGGTGTCTACAAAGATCTGCCAAGATGTTTTATGGTTGGTGGAGATGTGTGTATGTGTAAAGGACCAGTCAACATTTGATAGCTCGTTCCTGATTGCATCCCAGTTGGCTTTATGGAGATCCATGTTGTCAAATGGGTGGGCTGGAGGAAGGTCACTAGGATTAGCTTTCGGCTGGTGGAATTTCATGTTACAGAGAACCATGTCATGGTCTGAAAGAAGGGTTTTTCCACTGTAACGTTATGTATAGTGTTAGTGTGGTTACTAAACACTAGGTCCAAAATGTTCTGATGTCTTGTTGGTGCAAGGACAAGTTGGGACAAGAAAAACTCATTCGTAAAGTCGAAAGTGACTCTGCTGCTTCTTTGTCAGCGGTTGAGGCGGGAGTGCTTGGTTTCAAACAGTTTGTAGTCCAGTCAACACAGGGTAGATTGAAGTCTCCCATCATGAGTATGTTGCTAGAATGGCACTGTTGAATAAAGCACTTAATGCTGTTGAGGCATTCTTTAAAGCACAGTATGGGTTTGGGGCGGCCTATAGAGCCCAATTACTGTCAGGTCATTGGCTTTGTTGTGCACGGTGACTGATTCACAGTAGCCGTTGGAGAATATACTATTTCCATCTGCCGTAAATGAATCATGCAGGAAAATGGCAGTTCCACCCTTCCTCCTGCCGATACGATCCGCGCGGATGGTTTGTGAAATTCTTCACTCTCACTTCGGCTTCCAAGTGGGAGTTGTCAAGGTGGGTCTCAGTGAGAATGAAGAAAGGGATGGGTGTGAATGGTTACCAACCCAGTCTTCAATGAATTGGACCTTCCATTTTTGTGCATTGATGGAAGGGCTGACACCTTGTGCATTGAGTAGGAATGTGGAGGTTAGTGTAGTGGCTGGTTTTGACTGTTGCAGGGGGCTTGGATTTTTTGTGTGTGTTAGTGGCAGCAATGGGGAATTGGTGCACTGGGGTAATAGCATAGGATGGTGTTGAGTGATGGCTAGAATGTTTTGTGTATCTCTTTTGCCATGTTCAACATGGCTAAAAAAGAATTTTCCTGCTTAGGGAGCAGTTTTGGCTGGAGGTGTGGTTGCACTGTTGGATAGGGTTGTAGTTTCCACTTTTGTTGTTGTTGTTTTTTGTGTCTTCCTGAAAAGACTGGACCAGCATTACTGCAGCATGGTGTGTTTCTATTTTTATTGTTATTCAGTTTGTGTGTTGGCTTGAGGCCCCGTTTCTATTTGTGCGTCGGGTCCTGGAAGATGAGTGAAGGGACAGTCACTCAGTAGACATGTTCTCTCACGTTGGGAATACGGCAGATTTTGGGACTCCGAGTTGTGTGTGTTTTGAATTTCGATTTACTATTGGTGGTGTTGATGTTATTGTTGGGATGCGTGCTTTGGCCTGGCCGGTAGTGCGTCTAGTGCCGGGAGATGCGTGAAGATGCAGTCACTATTTGTGCAGAGTCTCAGGCACAGTGAATAGCGGCATATTTGGGGATTTCTTGTTTGAGCGTGGGGGGCGCATTCTGCTTCCTATGTTTCTTTAAGTTTTTGTTACTGCAGTAGTATTGAGGTGGTGATGTGGGGGAAGAGGGCAGTGGTTTCTTATTTGGTTTTCTGTTGGTATTTTGGTGTGATAGAAGACGATGGTGGCAGCGGTGGTGATGATGATGATGATAATTGTGGTGGTTGCTGTGAGAGCGGTGAAATGAAAAGATACTGGCATTTAGTGAATCGTCTAGTAAGCTAGAGTTGGAGGAGTGAGTATATATATATATACATATATATATGCGTATATATATATACACACATATATATATACATATACATATATACATATACATATATATATGCAAATATATATATATATATATACATATATATATATATACATATACATACATACAAATAAATGCATCCATATGCATACATACATATACATACATATATATATATGACTTAATATCATACATATATTATATACACATATGTATTATATATCTACAACACAAAATATATATATATATATATACATACACATATAATATACTTATATAATATACAATATATATATACATATAAGTATACATATATATAATATATATAATATATATCTATATATTATATCTTATATAATATATATACATACATAATATATACATATAAATCCTTCAAAAGGTTTCAGCCCGAAAGCCGCGGCCATGCTGGGGCCACCACCGCTGAATGAGCAACACTAATATGTGAATCCACCTCTGATACGTGGCACTTGATCAACAAGGGAGTTCGATGCTGCTGCCCGCATCTGCGTCTCCTGTCGTGAGGTAGGTTCATATGGGACTCCCGACAAGAAGAGATCCAATTTAGATTTAAAGAAACCAACATCCACACCTTTCCAGTCTCTCAGGCATTTAGGGAGGATGTTAAAGAGCTGTGGTCCTCTGAAACCAAAACTGTTGCAGTATCTGGTCCTGTATTTTGATGGTGATTTTGGAAACTTTGGCACCATGCAGTGGCGCACCCTTCTGCGGTTGGGGTAGCTATAAATGCCAAAGTTTGGGACAAGACTTTCCAGAATTTTTCAGATGTATATCACCGCATATCTCTCCCGCCTATGCTCTAGGGAGAAAGAGGGTAATACTTTCAGTCTTTCCTAGTAGCTGATATGTTGCATTGAGACGATCATCTTTGTGTAGCTTCTTTGAATTGCTTCGAGTTCTTCTGTTAGTTTTATATTGTGTGGTGACCATAGTTGGGAGCAGTAGTCCAAGCGGCTGAGGACGAAAGTTTTCCACAGGACCATCAGTGTCTCCTTCTCTCTTGTTCTGAAAGTTCGGAGAATCCATCCAGCTAGCCGTCTACATTTTATCACCAGATTAGTAATATGCACTTGGAAAGATGCATCATTGCTCATGTCAATGCCCAGGTCACGCACTGAGTTTTACTCAGAGATTGCAATTCTTCCTGGGCCAGTGTATCATGTCTGCATGTCGTTTACCTTTGTGTGCCGGTAGCGCAGGGCCTGGTACTTACATGCGTTAAACTGCATGTTGTAGTCCTCAGCCCACCTGTATATTATATCCAACTCCTGTTGCAGATGTGCAATATTTCCAGGGTTTTGTATTGTGTGGGAGTCTTTTGTGTCATCTGCATAGCTAGCAAGGGTGGCCATCTTAGCAACTAATGTCATATCTGAAAAGCCACTATGAACAACAGTGGCACCAAGAGAGTGCCCTGTGGGATACCGCTTGTTATATATGTTTCCTTGGAGGTGGCTCCATTGGTCACAACTGCCTGCCTTCTATCTTTGAGGTAGTTGTGCAACCACTCTCCAAGTTTTCCGCCTATGCCGAGACCACGCAATTGTGACAAAACATACCGTGGTCGACTTTATCAAGGCCTTTGCAAAGTTGAGATATATCACATCCACATTTGAGCAATTTAGTAGCTGTTTAAATACCCAGTGATAGTGTTGCAGAAGCTGTGATAGGCAGCTTCTGCCTGGTCGAAATCCATGCTGGGTGTCAGTCAGCGTGTCATTTTCTTCAAGGAACATGATTAGTTTGTTGCGGACTATTCGTTCCTTGACTTTACTGATGTGTGAGGTCAGAGATATAGGCCTTTAATTTTAAGCATTTGCTCTGCTACCTCCCTTATGGATAGGGCATATATATATATATAAATATTATATATATATATATATTATTATATAAATATATATTATATGTTATATAGGGCATATATATGTATACATAATATATATATATATATTATATATATATTATATATACATATATGTATATGCATATATATAAATACATGTATATATACATATATATATACATATATATAATACATATATATATACATATATATATATATACATATATATATCCATTATATATACACATATATATACACATATATATATACACATATATACTACACATATATATACAAATTATATACCACATACATAATATATACATATATACATATATTATATACACATATATACATATATATAATATACACATATATATATACATATATATACACATATATATATCCATATATATACACGTATATATATACCATATATATAATATATATATTAATATATATATAATGTACATATATATATATACATATGAAAATATACATATATATACATACATATATATACATATTTATACATATATATATATACATATATATACATATTTATACATATATATACATTTATACATATTATACATATATTATATATATACATATATATATATATATATATTACATATATATATACATATATATATATATAGGTCCGGCTGAGTCGGGGTTAACCACAGTAAATAAGGTACTCAATACATAGCAGAGTAAATTAATTTATTTTATAGAAGGAGCTTTTACAGACTAGAACTGTTTCACTCAAAAGAAATCATCAGGCTTCCTAATGATTTCTTTTGAATGAAAACAGTTCTAGTCCTGTAGAAGCTCCTTATATTATATATATATATATATAATATATATTATATATATATATATAATATATATATACATATATAGTAGTAGTAACTGAAAAGAGGAATTTCGGTTGTCCCCACGTAGTGGCCTGTCAACGTATATAAGAAATTAAAAAAAGGAAAATACGCATACTTACATGGTTTTAATATAATTTGTAATATATCGACCGGTTTCGCTATCGCTATTCATGATATAATGTTTAATTTACGTGAATATATATTTTTTGTTAAGAAGAAATTTGTTCCATGTTGTTTGTGATGAAATTCACGAGTGAATGACTTTACCAGTAGACAAATAAAGGGATGTAATTGGTTATTATTATTGTTATTGTTGTGTATAAGGGAGATAACTGTTCAGGTTTTGGGTGGGGAATAAATATGTGTACAGGAAAGAGACAGGTTATCTCTATATATATAAAACTGAAAATGTGTCTGTCTGTGTGTCTATCTGTCTGTATGTTTCCCTAAAACTTGAGAACTACACAACTAATTTCATTCAAATTTTGCACATGCCTTACTTATGATCCGGGGAGTGTCATCGGCAAAAAAAAGTTTTAGCTTTTTGCCTAGGGCGAGCCCACAGCAATATCATATTTTCTCCACTACGATTCCCTAAAACGCGAGAACTACACAACCAATTTCATTCAAATTTTACACATGCCTTACTTAGGGTCCATGTAGTTTCTTGGGCAAAAAAAAAAATGTTCAACTTCTTGCCTAGAGCGAGTCCATAGCAGTATCATATCTTCTCCACTATTTCAGTATTACGTTTAAAAGTGAAACAAAATCATTTCTCTATTTTATGTCAGATGCTTTCACTTTAACAATAAAAATAATAATAACAATTTAATTATATGTAGTACGTAATAATTAAAATCAAACAAAAGTATAATATAATCGTAACATAACAAAAGTAAAAATAGCAATTGGTATAAAATTGCATCAATGACTTGAACTTGAATAAGTGGTTTCACATGAATGGGAATAAATGAAATATAAAATTAGCGTGCAGAAATGGAATAGTCCAGATGGATAATAAAAAATTAAATTAAATAAAAGACTATTGTCTATAAAGTATACAATGTAGAGAAAAAAGATTTGAACACCTGGAGGAAAGCACCATCGAAAAGTGTCTTGGTGTGACTATGAAAGGTATCTAACCAGAGGCGGTAAATTCGCCACAATAGAAGCATGGTTCGAGTCAACGGAGCATGCAAGGGAGTACTCGACTCAAACCTTGCAAAGTGGAAATATTTTATTTTTACCTTTATATCTTGGACGTATGATGACCCGGATATAAATTTAAAATGCCCCCCCCCCCAGCAGTAGAGGTAGGCTGGATTATAGCCACACTTCTCTACAAGAGGGAAGACAAGATACGGTTGATCGAAATTGCAAGAGACGGGCTTACAATTCCAGTCTGTTATATATTTTGAGTATTGTTATCACTAGCGATATCAAGATATAACTTTGTATTTTGTATTTTATGTGTAGATGTATATATATAGATGTACATGTAATATGTACACATATATATATACACATATATACTTGCACTAGCACTATGACCCAGCAACGAC
>NC_043015.1:24229759-24272259 GCF_006345805.1 Octopus sinensis
AGAGGACAAACAACGACATACAAACGGATAAAGTCGATTATATCGACCCCAGTGGGTAACTGGTACTTATTTAATCGACCCCGAAAGAGTGAAAGGCAAAGTCGATCTCGGCGGAATTGGAACTCAGAACGTAGCGGCAGACGAAATTCCGCTAAGCATTTCGCCGGCGTGCTAAGGACGATGTCAGCTCGCCGCCTTCGGCAGACAAAGTACCTGTTTCTTTACTACTCACAAGGGACTAAACACAGAGAGGACAAACAACGACATACAAACGGATAAAGTCGATTATATCGACCCCAGTGGGTAACTGGTACTTATTTAATCGACCCCGAAAGGATGAAAGTGAAAGTCGACCTCGGCGGAATTTGAACTCAGAACGTAGCGACAGACGAAATACTGCTAAGCATTTCTCCCGGCGTGCTAACGATCCTGTCAGCTCGCCGCCGCTGCCTAATAATGATAACAACAACAATGTTTGCTAAGAGCTGTCCCGTGATTAAACAACAGAAACAAGAAAATCATTAATGACGTATTTGGTTCCTGTGTTTATGTTTTTCGTTATATTTCTGTGTCATGAAACGAAAAATATACGCGGGTATTTTTACCTCATGTGTACAATACATTACGGGAAACACGCGCTCAGTAGATCAGACCCTGCGCCATACACTCTTAAAAAGTGTAGCTCACACACACACTGGCGTACAATCGCAGAAAATCACAATCTCACATAAATATCGGTTTCAAACTTTGGCACAAGGCCAGTAATTTCGGAGGGCGGGTTGAAGTTGATTACATCAGAACCGGTACTCAAATGCTACTTATTTTAGCGACAACGAAATGGGGGTCGATCTCGGTGGAATATGAACTCAGAACTTAAAAACGAACGAAATACTGCTAAGCATTTTAGCTGACGTGCTAACGACTCTGCCAGCTCGCTGCCTTCAGTTACACGTAAATCTTAGCAATAAGAAAATTTGGGGGAGATCTGAAAAGCAGAAAGTGTTCATAGAAGAGCCACCCACACAGGCCCTATACAAGTGTTTCGACCTTTGATTCTTTATAGATTTGGAGAGTTATTGAAAAGGAGACTAACGAAAATCCTCAAAATACCATAGCTTCACTTAAGACATCCAATGGCCAGGCGATATCCGAAAGGAATAAGGTTCATTTAGTGCAGGGATAGAAATGATTTCAGAAGTAGTCATTGAAGTGGAAAGCGGATTCAGAGCATAAACTTCTGAGGAAGCATATCAACAGGTCCTACTCAAATATTTCTTAAAATCGATTGATTTTTGCGAGATTAGTGATTTTCGAGTAAATAACCAAATATTTCCTCAAACACATCTCACACTATGTGAGTGTGAATGTGTGTATGTATAAAAGAGTAATAACTGCAGATGTAACACTCACCTATTTCAGCACCAACTGTGACTAACGCTAATTGCTTTGCCTCTCTCTGACTGACACTGCTCCTGCTGGAACTGCTAGCGGAATAGGTACGGCTTGAAGAGGTGGACGATGAAGAAGAGGAACTGCGCCACAGTACTCCTGTTGGGCTTGGAATAGGTAAGTTGGCCTGTTAATCGTAATGGAGGAAGTGATAATGAGATTAGTAGAGCTAAATAAGAAATTGGTTAATCAACGTGTACAGCTTCTCAACATATAACTATTTTCAATCATCTTACTCCTCTCTATTTCATTCACTTTCTTTCTCGCTCGCGCGCTTTTACGGCATAATATGTCATCATCATCATTAACAAAACAATCCCACAAGCATTATCACAACCACTCCTAACAAAAACCTTCCCTTCTCCCCTCCTCTCCCTAACAATATTTCTAAACTGCTTCCACAACCAGTAACAATAACGACAGCAACAGCACTGTAGTTGAGAAACAGCTATTTTCTAACCCAGATTCTATGCTCTTTCATTAGAATTTAAACATTACCTGGGTAATGCATTGGCTACATGCCGTATACAGAGCAATTCCATACCCATTTTATTTAATTCTAGCCAGCCAGCCAGCCATCCATCCATCCATCCATCCATCCATCCATCCATCCATCCATCATCCATCCATCCCTCTATCTATCTATCTATCTATCTATCTATCTATCTATCTATCTATCTATCTATCTATCTATCAGTCTGTCTGTACCTGTCTATCTGATTATAGCTCTCACATTATGACATTATCACAGAGAAACATATTGTAACAGTAAACTGAAAGAGAACCTGGTTTCTAACGATGATTCAATGCTCCTTTGTTACAATGCAAGATAACAGAAATAAATTCACAGGTTAAACTCCTTAAAAGTCTTGCATATTTTAACTGTTCCACAAACAGATTATATTTGCACTGTGCAAATTAGCTGCACGATTTGATTTTTTCTGGAGACCCTAGGCATTTATTTACAAATCCAAGTGCAGCAAGTATTATTGGTATAATGTAAATGAATAATTTGTATATAGAAGGTTTCGAAGCAAAGGTTCATAGTTATCATCTTTGTGTTTGATTTTCAAAGGTACATTCACATCAGCGAGGCATGTGACATCTATGACCCTACATACCTTTTTGTATCTATCCAAATCAACAATATTAGATATGTGTGTGTACGTCTGTGTGAGTAACACGTGTGAATATATACGTATGTGATATATATATATGTGTGTGTGTGTGTGTGTATACATATATATATATATATATATAATATATATATAACAATGGAATCCCACCTTATTAATAAATAAAGACGACTTCTAAACACATCCCCCTAACACGAACCCACAACAAACACACTTACACCTGCACACATCCTACACACACTTTTACCCAGATATTAACACCATGACATACGCAAATATATGGTTCCACACATACACATAATTTGATACGGGAGCAAAACATCCAACACTATTTTTTGGAAATGACTGTAAATATTGACTTCACACAAACACGTTGCTTCCCGATACAGGCACAAGGCCAGCAGAACTATAAATATTGAAAATTGTACCCACACACGCACACATATATATACACGCGCGCGCCCCAACATACATATAAACACACACACACACACGCGCGCGCACACATATATACTTATAGCTCTTCCTGTCCTAAACGAACTTACTTATCCAGCTCAAATTCAGTCAAGTGGAAAATACACTCCTTAACTACGCGCTAAAAAGCTATTTAAAATATCCACATTACGTCTACTGACCAGCCTGAACAATAAGAATTTTCAACAACGCTATTTTCGAAAACTCCATACACCACCCACACCAACATTTATTCTAAACATTCACGTGACCTCTATATTATGACCACATCTACGTGACCTCTTTATTATGACCAATAAGAAATTTTAGGCGCGACACTAGCCAAATTTTAACATCTCTGGAGCCTATTTTCTTACCCCAACACCAACTTCCATTCAAACATTCACGTGATCCCTTTATAATGATCAATCAAAAGACATGGTGCCGAGCCCATTAAGAAATGCAATTTCAAAAACGAAAGCTCCTGTCCGTTAGAAGGGAAATGTCTAGTGAAAGGAGTAGTTTATAGAGCCAAGGTGCAAGTCGAAGGCTCATCGGAATACAAGACATACACAGGGGCTTCAGAAAATTCATTTAAAACAAGATTTTATTCTCATAAAAATTCATTTAAATACCCAGAGAATAGGAAGAGGACCAGCCTAGCAAAATATGTCTGGGAACTAAAAGAAAAGGAAGCCCCACCTTTCAACGTGACATGGAGCATTCTGGACAGGGCGGCACCATACAGGCATGGAGCATACAAAAATAATTTCAAGTGCAAACTTTGTCTATTAGAGAAAATGTACATCTTATTCAAAGACAATAATTCTTTGAATCAAAGAAGTGAGCTAATGAACTTATGTAGGCACGCGGCTAAATTTAAAATGTCGAATATAAATATACCATATGGATAGAGTATATATTTTGTATTTTTGATTTTTGAAATTTTGATTTTGACTCTTGAACGATGAGCGCTACGATGGATTTTGTTTCCAAGGTCTTATGTTTCTACATATACATTAGGAAAAACCTTCGACTTTGTTTTCATGTTATTGTATTGTATAGGATTACCTTGATTATTTATATTACCTTGATTATTTATAAATGATCCAAAATAGGGTGTTATATTTTATTTTACATGTCTTTCGTATATATTTTTATTAATGCACCCATTTTTTTAAAAAAAAGCAATGTTGTCAAAATTAGAATGTTGATATAAGTATGTGTATAGCCAAGGATATGTATTTGTAAGCATGCGTATCTGTGTATGTGTAAGTGAGAGTATATTTGTGCTTAGGTACACATATACACGACTGTATGTATATGTATCCATTCGAACTTGTGTTTGTATACTTGTCTCCATATATGCCAATAATGCCGTTACACAGCTTGTATACATAATTTTTTCTTATTTCGTTTTTTTCCCCACCCCTCCTTCGTTCTTTTTCTCTCTCTTCCTTTCTTTCGTCCCCCCCTTACTCAGTATATGAGAATCGCTACATAGATGATTTTTAACTTGCGTGCGAGATGGTTTGCGTGAATATATGTACACACGCATTTATGTGTATATTTAGATTTATATTCATACGTCTGTACACGTATGGCGTTTGCGCGCATCCTTTTGTGTATGTTGATATATATATGTACATTTTAATATAAATATGTATTGCAGTGTAATATTTATAACAGGTTTAATTTCTATGAATTAATTTACGTCAATATGTATTTTATTCAATGTAAGGTTTTTTCCTCGGATTTTGTAATTTTTATAAGTTTTTTATATATATTTACATATATTTTTGACCTTTTGTTTATCGCTCGAAGATTGACCGTTTTTTCTAAAGGGTCAATCAAACAAGTCCATTTCTTTTTAAAGGTGTAGCGTTTGTAAGAGTCTAGATTGAATTGATATATCGGTTCCATTCTAGCAAAAACTGTCTGATGAACGGCAACGAGAAACTCAGAGTAACAGATTTTGTTGAATTTTCTGCTGCTTAAAATAAAGCATATTACTCTACCACTGGTATTTGAGTACTCTTTTTTCCACCTTGTTTCACATTTATGTGTTTACTCCGGTATATATACATATATACATATATATACATATATATATACATATATACATATATATATATATACATATTTACATATATATATATATATATATACATATATACATATATATACATATATATATATATACATACACACATATATATATATATATAATATATATATATATATATATATATATATATATATTATATATTAATTTATAAAAGAGGATAAGGATAAAAATCACGTTAATGATTTTTATTAAGTAGTCAGCATACTATAAAAATTTATTGGCAATTAATGCATTAAATTAGTAATACTGTAAATATGTATATAATTATATCAAGGGAGCTACGGCAAAAATGACCTGTCCCCAGCATGCTTGAAGTGCCGATACCTTAAAGAAATATCAAAAACTCCAGCTAAATATATACACGGCTGAGAGCGGACTAATGAGAGAAAATTTAAAAGACCTCACTTTAATTGTAAATTAGTGCCAATTTCTGGATTAAAGCAAAAATTAAGCTTTCTTAGGACGGTATGCACGTTTATTTGGGGTCACATTCACCCCCAGCCCCGTGTATTGTGCTGACAAAGGAAGAAAGTTTTTTTGCTTTAATCTAGAAATTGGAATCAATTCACAATTAACGTGAGGTCTTTCTAATTTTCTTATATATATATATATGTGTGTGTGTGTGGATGGGAGGATCAAGGAATGTATAGATATATATCATCGACGCTGTGTCCGGCTGACAATTACTATACCGTCTACAATAATTCAGATAAAGCTTTCAGTAGAAGGCAATTAGGCATTATGCATCGAAGTGAGATCGAAATGGGAACGAAGAAGTGGGAGGAAGAACGGGATTATTTGTCTACTGTTAATTTCCTTTCCGATCTTCAAGTGTATGATTCCTGCAAGTATGATAGCTATCTCAGTTATTTGGGTTTACTTCAGAAATTGTGCTTCATACATTTTAGCACGGTTGTTCTTCTATATGCAAAGTTAGTTCCTTCTGAGGTCAGAACAGGAGCCAAGGACAGCCATCGATTTAATAATACTGGTTTCAATTTCTGACACAATACCAGCAATTTCAGGGAAGGTGGATAAGTTGATTATATCGTCCTCAGCGTTCAGCCGGTTATAGAACCCGAAACGACGAAAGGCAAAATTGACTTCAGAATTTGCACACACAACGTAAAGACAGACGACATACTGCTAACCATTTCGCCCAGGGTGCTATGCTAACGATTCTGCTAGCTAGACAACTTTTTCGATTGTATGTATGTATGTATGTATATATATATATATATATATATATATATATATATATATATATATATATGTATATGTATATATATATATGTGTGTGTGTGTTCGAGTGAGTGTACACAAGAAAGAAGGGCACACAAGACATTTATTAGGAACTACATCTATGAATCAAAACAGTTTGATCCAGATTTCAAGCGTGATGCTAGTCTTTAGGCATTTTTTATTTCAAAATGGCTGAAAACTAGCATCACGCTTCTAACTCGGACTACCAAGGAATCTGAATCAAACTGTATTGATACACACACACACACATATAATTAACGAGCTTCCTTACAGTTTTCATAGATATTCTTCATTCGCAATATACACCACTCAATTCGACTCTGAGATAAAACACTTTTCCAAGTGGATACAGAGTAAGATTGAACCAAGATACTTATAGCTGTGAAGTGAATGTGCACACGACCATGACCTAACAATTTATCGCCGATGAAGTTTCTATGTTTTGCTTTTGCTTTTTCTATTTTGCTTCTTTTTTTTACGTTTCATCTCATCTGATAATGTCCTGTAAGAATTCAACCTACTTCTCACTTCACCAACTTTGATTTCCTTTGAGGCAAGTTTAATAGCATTGTGTAACATTGAATGCAGCCAATACAATATTTTGCAACATAAAAAGATCTTCAGATAATAAGAGACACCATTTACTTATTCAATTATATTTTATTTATAATTGATTGTGAGAGGTTTAAAGTTAAATGGCTGTCGGTGATAATTTAGTGAGATTATTTTTCGCCACCATATGAAATCAAACACAGCAAATATATGCACATAATATCTCCAAGAATGGATGCATTGTTCTTTTGAATATTTTTATATTTAAATTCTTGGAGGAAGAAAAAGAGAAAATGGAGGATGAACGAATGAGAAACATTGAGAGTTGAGAGAGAGGGAGAGAGAAAGAAAGAGATTGATATGTGGTTGAGATTTTAATTAACTGGCACGTGTATATTGTACTATCTGCTTCTTTTCAATGTTATAGCCGTCTTTAATAAGATCTTCAGGGACTATGACAAAATAACAAACGTATTAAATCTGAATCGGTAATTAGATGGCTGTCAGTTAAACAAAGATGCTATTGGAATGTAATATGCGTTGTCTCGTTGGAGTGTTTGTGTCAAACTCAAGAAATAAGCTAAGATCAATTTAGCTGCACGTCTGCAATAGGAATGATAGTCAGAAAGAATTATACACACGCACACATACATTTTCGACAAAAATAGGTATATGTGACAGAAAGTTTCGGAAAATAAACAACACTAATCAACCTCAATGGAGTTTTAAAGCACGAGGTTTCGATCCCATGACACGTGAAATAAAGTACGGATATATAATTGCATTGCTGAATTATTCTTTTAGATCAGTATTTCTCAACGGGGATTTCAGGGGAGAGTTTCAGGGAGTCGCTGGCGATGTATCGTGATAATCAAAAATCCGGCCTGCTAAAATTTGGTTAAAGTGATTCAAACTGCAGACTCAACGCAAAATGGTCACATTTAATTCAAAGCGTTACAAATGTTATGAAAACAATTGGTATGTGTTCACAAAGTCCAAACGATTAATACGAAAAAACCCTCCAGGCTACATCCTGAAAATTCATTTCTTTGCCGAATTTCCACAATGTTTACGGCGATTCGTTTTTATATCTTGATTTTTTATTTTTCATGCAATTTACGCATGCTTGCACGTGTGGTGAACACAGTTCACGTCAAACAGCTGACTAAGTAAAGTTCACTATTCAATGCATGGGATAAGGCCTAAACAAACATATTATCGATTTTTGCACTTGCGAGATGAATTTCGAAACAGAAATAACAAAGTTCAATTTTCATTCGCCTAAACTTTAAGTGACCCATTTTTTGTGGTTGTACGATTTGTTGGCTAGGAGGAGATGTGCCGGTAAGTTAAACACACAGACACGCAAGTTGAGTTTTATATATATATATATACCTCAGATTCACACAGACACACAGACACACACACATACAGTTGGTGTGATGTAAGCTGTAAATGTTATAAATATACACTTTCGATGTGAAGTTATCTGTGTTGAAAGATTATACAATCGTAACGATATGGTCTGTTTGGAAATGCAGTCCATATATATATATATATATATATATATATATATATATATGGAATAATTACTATGAAACATTGTGTAGAATATATTGCATAAAAGATCGTGGGTAAGGCCAAAACAATGCAAAGTAAATGCAAGGTAAACCACAAGAAAACAAATATGTGAAATTGGGGTCATAACTTCGAAATATTGAATACAAGGTAAGTCTACATTAATTCATATATTTGCTTTTTCGGGATTTACCTTGCATTTACTTCGCATTGTTTTAGCCTTACCAACGATCTTTTATACAATATATATGTGTGTGTGTGTGTGTGTGTGTGTGTGTGTGTGTTTACGCATACATGTGCATATATATATATATCTGTGTGTGTGTGTGTATTTCAAAAAAGTCGGATGGTATATCAACTTTCGCATATCGTTCGATATAATAAATAAACCGAGAGACAAAACTCGAGTTCCTAGTCAACTTGTCAACTGAAATATATTTAAGTTTAATCTTAGCGTTGTGTCACCTAATCTTAGCGTTGTGTCACCTCATCACCAATCACTGATCGTTCTGCTTTTTTTCTACTTGCTTTAAAATATTCAGATTCACACACATACATACACACACACACGCATATATATATACAGTTGGTGTGATGCAAGTTATAAATGTTATAAATATACACTTGCGATGTGAAGTTATCTGTGTTGAAAGATTGTACAATCGTAACGATAGGGTCTGTTTGGTAATGCAGTCCAAAAACTGCGATTCATTGATGATTTATGCTGTTTATAAACATTTTTATTTACAACTTCCGACTGGCGTCATTATTAGCTCCGTAGATGAATGGATTAAATAATTCACTTTATGGTAAATGCTTCTCAGTCACATGTGTGTGCTACCAAGTGTTTCAAAACTAATAACTAAATGTAGAGTAAATGATACAGAAGCTGGGAAAAAACTTTTGAGTAATACTAGTGAGAAGTTAAACTAAAGTGATGTTAATAAATAACAAACAAGAGATTTCATGATCTCACATAGGAGAAGTACTGAATCTTTGATATTTCGGAAATGTTTCCCCTTTTCAAGTACATGTAAGTTATCAAAGAGTTTTGAAGTAGTTTAAATACATGAGGAACTTTAAAGTCGCTTCGACATAGTTATAGATTCATTGAAGTTGCAGGTACTTTAAACGTCTGTGCAACGGGAGAGTGGCCGCGTGTGGATGATCTGTTCCACAATATTTAAATAAACGGACGTGCCATTACGTTTTCACGTCCGGGTCCATTCTAGATTGTAGTAGGCCTAAAAATACCTATTAAATAAGCTATATCATTACTGTTTCCTTTTAAAGTTGTAGAAATGCGGTCCACTGGCTGAAACGTTAGAACTTCAGGGGGAAAGTACGTTACAACGTTTTATTCGGCGTTTTACCTCCTAGGATGAAATCCTATCAAGAGCAACTTTGGGTTTCAACCCTTCACAATAGATACATAAAATGTCTCAAATTAGCTATGCGTTTGTATATATATATATATATATATATATATATATATATATATATATATACACACACTTTTTACTTGCTTCAGTTAGAGGGCTACATCCATCGTGAGGCACTATCTGGAAGAATTCAGTTGAACCAACTGTCCATAGCACTTATTTTAATGTCCGGTAGCTTTTCTATCGTCCACTTTTACCGAATCACTACGTTACAGTGACATACACAAAGCAACACTAATTTGTACGTGCTGGGTGGGGACAGATACAGACACACACACACATATATGCAAGTGTATGTTTTTATGTATGTGTATATATAATATCGACAAACCACAAACTTCAAAATTGTCGACCCCCGGCTTCAATTTGAAATATATTTCTAAAAAGGTAGATTGCGTTTTAAAGTAAAAGTTGGCTGCTATTTCTAGCAAGAGTTACTTTTTTAGCATCCACATTATGTTTTCCTTTGTTTCAAGAGAGGCTGTTGTAGAAATATATTCGACCGAAACAAAAGAAGCTAAACGTTAAACCGAAAATAAATAACTAAATAAATAAATAAAGATTATAATAATAAACTAAAATGTAAAATTCACAAGGCTTCAACAACAATTCAAAATGCATCAGTTTCACATCAGGAACGATTAATTCATACGAACGATTAGATTAAAAGTAGAAAGTATTAAAATCTACTTCAAGTTTATCATCATTTCCATAGCCACCACCACCACCAACAACAACAACAACAACTCCGTTGTGAGGCGACCTCAACTCCACCCGATCGCCACTACCTCTAGCTACGCTTAATACTCATCAAATTTATTTCAAGCTGTTCATCCATCCGTGAAAAAAAATGACATTGTAAAAGTTACCAAAACTTTATAAAAAAAATAGTAAAACGTATGGAGAGAAAACGAGGAGAGAATGCTACTCTTTCTCTCTCTCTCTTTCTCACTCTACCTTACTTTTCTTTCCTTTAACATATATATGCGTGTGTGTATACAGACATGTATACATACATATATGTGTATATATATATATATATATATATATACACACACATATATATACATATACACATATATACTCATATACAAATGTATACATATACATCCACATGTATATATGTGTATAAATATATGCCTACATACATACACACACGCACATATATATATATCTATATAGAAGCACATATATACACACACTTACAAATACATATATACACACACTTACAAACACATATACACACACACAAATACAAAGACACGTACGCACCTACACACATACACACACACAGACATACACATGAAGATAAAGAGGAGAGTGGAAAGATAATTTCAGCTACATTTGCCGCAACATCTATACTTGAGGAAACATCAGATTGAAAAACTCCCTACAGACGTATGTTTTGCGTATGAAGGTAAAAATTATGTGAAAGCTTCATTGGATTTACAGATGTTGTTATTTGATAATACTTTCTGATGAGCTATGCAATGATGTGATTAATACAGTTCAAACAGTTTCAAATTGAAAGCAAATCAACTTGAGAGACGTGTGATACCACATACATATAACAATGTCACTTCTAACTATGCTACCTACTTTGCAAGTATTTCATTGTTCTCTACTCTCTGTTTTCTCTAGCGTTCTCTTACACAATGTGTGTGTGCGCATGTGTGTGTGTTTGAAAATCCCTTCATAATGAAGGTGTAGAAGAATAACTGTGAAGTGTGGATACATTACTAGATTACCAAATCAAAGACTTTGCGTTCAAATATAACTGCATGATCCCTGAAATTTGAAAGCTTTCGATATCTTCTTCGACAATTATCTCCCTCATCAAGAAAAGAAAATAATTATCACAACTTTTAAGTTATTTATTAATATTAGAGGTTTGCTTTTGGTTAATCCTTTTGGATTTCTTTCAATTATTGTGCAAGGAGTTTGGGGCTTTTCGTCAGAACTAAAATAAATTCAGACAAGTCACGTCGAGCAGTTTTCGTAGTATGTAGAGAAAGTTGGGTTATCACCCGTGTCTACCATATTTGTCCCACCGCTTCTTTTTAATGAGGCAGGGAATTCTGTTTCCTTCTGTCTCGTGGCAAAAGAAGTTATAGGAAGGACGAGGTTTAAGAGGCCGAGCACAGATCTTTTCCATTTAGATCAAATGGTTATCGACTTTTACAAATGAAACTTGTAAAATAAGGCAAAGCAAACTAAAATGTGGGTGAGAGTCGCGAAAATAGCCAGACTGGTTGAGGCCGCTTTACGTATACGTCAAGAAATCGTGGAGCGACAGTTGGGAAGAGCACCTGTGGTGTGGGTCGGTGGGGCTCTTCCTGTATCAGAATAACGTCATCATCATTCATTATTTTCTACCATGTATATCTTTACATGGTTTAATCTTTGGGCTCTGATAGCGCTGGAAGGGTTATTACTAAAAACAGACAGCAATTGCCAAACGAAGGATTACTACAAGCACACACATATAAATCAGGCTACAGCACAGTTTCTGTTATCAAATTCAACTCACAAATCATTGGTCAGCCGAAGATTATAGAAAAAGACACTTTCCCAAAGTGTCACGCAGTGGAACCGAAATTGTATGGTTGCAAAGCGAGCTTCCCACCCATGTTCTCTCCTTATTCGGATTCCTGTATGAACCAACACACATTATGATCTGCCTTTCTAACAGCCTCTCAGCTGCAGTGCAAGTGTCGGGTTGCCACTCTACGTTTTGAGTTCAATTTCCACTGAGATCGAATTCGTCTTTCATTCTTTTGGAGGTGGATACAATAAGCGACATAAGTAATGTAGTCGACGAAATCGGTAAACAACCATATTGCCCAAACTTCTGGCCTTGAATCTATAGTGGAAAGGATTGGAGTAGATGTAATTGACTTACCCCCTCCCATGAAATTATTAACCTGGCGCCCAAATTTGAAAACATCATCATCATTATGATCATTATTATTATTATTATTATTATTATTATTATTATTATTATTATTATTAGGGTGGTGAGCTGGAAAAATCGTTAGCACGTCGGGCAAAGTCATTCTGTCCGTCCTTATGCTCTGAGTTCAAATACCACCAGGGTCGACTTTGCCTTAGGGCAAAATTTGAAACTATTATTATTATTATTATATGAGGTGTCTCTTGAAAGTCCAACAGTCACAATAAGGAGCTTCAATATTATGTCTCCATTTTACATTGGTGTCTTCTTTCGAATCCAAACCCAATCCGGCGTCCATTGAGACATTTCCCCTGACTCGTTTTAGTCCCGCGTCTTTTGACAATTGTTTTTTGTTGCTTTGGTCTTTGTATATGGCAATTGATTATGTTCCTTCTAGGGAGACATTTAGAAGAACTGTGGATATCACGACACCATTTTTGTATTTCAGTATCCACGATACATGTCGATATCTCTATGCAAGACATCATCATCGTTTGGCGTCCGTTTTCCATGGTAGCATGGGTTGGACGGTTCGACCGGGGTCTGGGAAGCCAGGAGGCTGCACCAGGCTCCAGTCTGATCTAGCAGTGTTTCTACAGCTGGATGCCTTTCCTAACGCCAACCACTCCGTGAGTGTACAGGGTGCTTTTTACGTGCCACCGGCACAGGAGCCAGAAGAGGATGGCAACGCCCATGATCACTTGGTGCTTTTTACGTGCCACCGGCACGGAAGTCAGTCAAGACGGAGCTGGCATCGGCCACGTTTGGATGGTGTTTTTACGAGCCACCGGCACGAGTATTACAACTACAATTTCCATTTTATTTCTATGTTGATGTTGATGTACTTGATTCGATAGGTCTCTTGAAGTACAGCAAGTTGCCCTACAATCTAAGGTAAGCACAGCAGGCCGACTTGCAAGCCATGAACCCTTTTTATTTGTCGGGTATTCGCAGTCCCAACACATCTGATGTCTCGGTCTTTCGTCATTGCCTCTGTGAGGCCCAACGTTCGAAGGTCATGCTTGACCACCTCATCTCACGTCTTCCTAGGTCTACCTCTACCCCGGATTCCTTCAACTGTTTGGGAGTGGAACTTCTTCACACATCTCTCCTCATCCATCCGTAGTACATGACCATACCAGCGCAAACGTCTCTCCTGCACTCCACATCCAATGCTTCATAGGTCCAACATGTCTCTCAGAGTGTTTACACTCTGTTGTGCGTGCACACTGACATTGCACATCCAGCGGATCATGCTAGCTTCATTTCTTTCGAGTTACAGCCCATGTTTCGCTGCCGTGAAGCATGGCAGTTTGCACACATGCGTCGTACAATCTACCTTTCACTCTGAGCGAGAGACGCTTTGTCGCTAATAGGAGAAGAAGCTTTCTAAACTTTGCTCAGGCTATTCTTATTCTAGTGGTAACACTCTCTGAGCATCCATCCCCACTACTAACTTGGTTACCTAGGTAGCGGAAGCTATCAACTACTTCTAGTTTCTCCCCCTGTAGTGTGATGGAATATGATTTTTGAGTATCCATGGTGTCTATTGCCTCTGTGCATTTGCCGCACACGAAAGCTATCTTAATTTTCCTTTGATGTTGCTGCACCTCTTATGTGTCCATAGCTTACACTGGGTACATCTTATGGAGTTTCTACCTACATCTTGTCTTCATATCGAGCAGAGTCACTCACCTGAGGAGGTGTGTGATGAGTTCGTCTTCTTACTTACTAGAACTTTGATCTTTGCTACATTGACTCTAAGTCCTTTTGATTCTAAACCTAGCTTCCACACTCGAAATTTCTTTTGTAGTTCCGGTAGTGATTCCGATATGAGGGCCAGGTCATCAGCATAGAGGAGCTCCCAGAGGCAACCCGTCATGAATTCGTCAGCTATTGCATGGCATATTCTTGATGGGGACAAACATATTATTAACTTTAACAAATCTGAGGCAACCAATAACTGCACGTCTCACTACAAGTGGTGCCATGACGTTTCTCTCTCACACACATTCTGCAGCTGACTATCATGAGGTTAAAGCGGTATTTCTGAGTGGTTGACTTCTCGTATACCTCTGCGAAGGTATTAGTTTCGGTAGAATATCATTCCATGTGTGCAGCATGTTTGTCAGACTGGTATCTAAATAGAAAGGGAACACGATTCGGAGAAGAATTCTTTTGCAGAATTCCTGCCAGGGATTACAAGGCCTAAAAGCGTACCAAAATAACTGATGGTGCTTTTCACCGCTGGTTACACATTAACAACCGAGGAACGGGTACAATCGATGTGGCGGTTTTCCTATCAGTTTCTGTAAACCCACATTCAATTCACACGAATCTATTGTAAAACATGCTTGCTTAAGTTGGCGCTCAATAGCTGTCGAATCTGAGAATACGGAATTACGAAGTGAACATTCAACTCCACGACAAAAATGGATCTCAACACAAACACACAAAATGTTAAACGAAACAAACAATTACGCGATTATAAAACATGAAATATGAATAGGAAACATTCTGCTGTTGCTGAGAATACTTGTGACGAATAATGTCAATTGAAATGCGTTAATGTTAATTTAAAGGAATTGCCGAAAATAAATCGAGTAAAAAATTTGAATTAAAAAAAAGCAGAAGCGGTCGATGTCAGCAAAATCCAGTTCAATGAATGTTCCTAGTATTCACAACCATCTCTAATTCTCCGACCAAGGATCATTCCATTTTCTCAAAACATGTCACTTATGGAGTAGATCGTTGTTTCTCTGCTATGGTCGTAGTAACAGTTTGTACCTGTGTGACAGATAATTCTTTTATCGATAGATTTATTTCTATTCTGGTGTCCGGAAATGGACGGCTGCAATCATACTGCACAGCCCCCAGAAGCTGAAGTTCGTTGGTTCATACTGACGTCTAACAACTTGTTCAATCTATTTTTATTTTATCGAATATATGTATGCATGCGCGCAGTGTCATTCTATTCATTTTTCCCTCCCTTACATATTGTACAAGCACACGCACACACACATATATATATATACACAGGCTATATGTGCATGTGTGCGTGTGTGCGAATGCGTAGATGTATGTTATGTTATATTATGTGTGTGTGTGTATGTGTGTGTGTGTGTGTGTGGTGTGTGTGTGTGTGTGTGTGTGTGTGTGTTGTGTGTGTGTGTGTGTATGAAATCGTAATTACTTATAAACTTACCTGTTTCAGGTACAGCTCAAGACTCTCAGATATTGATTCATCATAATGTTGTGCAATCTTTATTATCTCTGAAAGATTATTTTGAACAACTTCTTTGAGTTCACGAAGTTCGAAATCCAGCTGAATAAAATAGATAAAAAATAATAATATATAAATGAAATGCAGAAATGTTAATGAGAAGAGATGAAAAAGTTAATATAGTATCTTATTTCGTTTTTCTATTTGTTCTGCATGATTACTGATATGAATTCCTGTGTTGAAATGAATCTTGTATCTTGGAAGGGTCATAACGCCAATAATTATAAACACATGCATTGGTTCAATATCATTTCTTTATTATTAATCAACTGGTTATTTATCTAACCAACAAACTAATCGATCACCTATTTAATGCACTAGTTAAACAAACAAAGTGATTATTTGTCAAAGTGATTATTTGTCATCGTTATTCATGATATCATCAATGAAATGCCCTCACACTTCCGCACGTTAGAGTGAGCGCATGTTATTGTTGGGGTTACGAATAGAGACGAAAGGACATTAAAAACAAACAACCGATTCATTGTTGAACCAACACATTAAGTTAGTTTAGTTAGTTGGTTAGAGATAGAACCGGCGCCCGTGTCTGATATTATTGATCCTCCCATTATACAACAAGACTAACAGGGTATCGGTATCTTTAAAATACAGCCTATAACTTTTTGATACCATACCAGCTGAAATCATCTCAAATTGTCATACAAACTTACGACTTGAAAGTGATCTAAATTAAAATCTTGCATCAAAATTCCATGCGTGGTCATGTTCAAAAAACCAGCTTAGTAAAGACAATATAGTCCATTTCATCAGAAATATAGTGCAGATAATGTTTAAATCATGATAATTGCCCCAAGACTTAATAATGTAGATGACAAACGTTTTAAATGTGGCTTCAATTTCGTTACTAATGTTTTGAATCTTTTGTTCCGCACTGTTTACATTCTGAGTGCAACTCCTGCCTTTCAGTCCTCCTTGAATAAAATAGTCAAGTGTCAAATATGGAAGGTAATTTAATCTACAGAACTTATAGTCCTTAAAAGTTGCAGGGTTTGCACCTAAATGGAGAATGGCAATTCTTCTGCAAGCGACAAGACGCATATGTCCAGCAATTGCACTTCTATAGATATATTCAACTTCGCAATAAATAATATATTCCGTTTTCACTGAACAAACTAGTTTTCTTTATGGTATGCAGCATAATTTGAACATTCATGGGTTCAGAGAAAGCCTGACCTTTCTTTCTTGGTTCGACTACAATCCGTGCAACATTTATATTCCTCACCATGCCTGCCATCTCTTATGTCCCTGCCATAAGGCTTCACTTCCACCCACACCAGCTTAATTTAATTCGTCCTTAGTCAAAAAGACACCTGTTGTTATGTCCTGTCATTTGCATTTGTATACCATTTCTCCGTTTCTTTTCCGTCCTTGTTTTCGTATACATTCGCTGCTTTCTTCCAAAGAATCTAGTACTCATAGCTTAGTTTTACCTTAGGAGTGGCCAGATTGGAGCAATCTCGAGTATAACCAGCCGAAAATGCAAAGATAATCTGGAACCCGACTGAGGAAAGAAAACTTCGAATGAGCTGCCCGTGTTTTTTCTTGCCCCATTCTTTGTATTCTTTATATATATATATACACGTATATGTGTGTATATATATATACTCATATGTACAATATATATACACACATATATATATATATATATTATATATATATATATATATATATACATGTATATATGCATATTGTGCGCGTGCGCGTGCATGCGTGTGTGTGTTAGGATTAATTGGACACCGACAGAAAATTCGTTAGCGATTCACTCAACAGACATCTGAATACCTTCCAGGCTTTTTCAGTTCGATATGACACGGAAACATCTTGGGAAAATTCTTAACAGTGGAAACAAAAATGATCACAAGAAATTGTAATATCTAATGCACCGTTTTCTCTTCTTTTCCTCCTTGTACATAAAACGTTGCTAGAGTATGAGATGAAGTCGACGTCTGCTGACAGCAACCATAGAAAGTATTTCTTTAATCTTTCTTGAAAATTGCATTTGGGGATTAGCTTTAACATTTTCAAACTCTTTCATGAATCAAAATATATTATTTCAATTCCTTCATGATATAATCTTTCAAATAAACACGATTGTTCTAGGAGGGTGGTTGACCAGTTACATAGGGCGAGAAACAGACTAGATAGGAAGTCGGTATCTTGTGTGCTGTCAACCTGATTTCTTCGTGCTGACGGTCAAGGCACATATTTATCAAAAGGTCGAAATATTGGATCATGCCTCAGTTTCAACTTTCGAGTTCGTCCATTTTATTTTTCATCTATTCAAGTGAGAATTTCACAGACAAGTGTATGTTTAAAGTAATCCTTAAACCGAATGCGCATAACAAATTGTGTTCCAAGTTTCGACCTTTAAATCGAACGAGTTTCCGTTATTGTTTCCAGTTACCAAATGTCAATAACTCGACTTAGATCAACCCGAGGCTGTGTGATAAAAATGTTTGCCATAAATTTCACATCGAGGTATCGAAATTGGGACCTGATGAGAGCAAAGACGACTTCTTAATGACTCATCGAAATTAAACTCCGTTCTACAATGTATGAAAATAGTGTTGCTCTATACAATAGCATCATCATGAAACTGAAACTTCATTCATTAACATACGGTGTTAATTGCGATACTTCCTGTGGATCAGGAAAAACTATACCAGTCCTTAACCAAGTTCAATGCATATCAAGGTAGCTTTAAAATTCGACGTCTGGCTCCGAGAAAAACGTGAATAACGTAGATGCGTACCCCAAAATTCTATCGACATTAAAATCATCACTGCAATGCGGCCATTTTGCCACAGACATTAGTTCAGTGTATTTATTTAATACGCAGAGGTTTATTCATTTCTAACAATTTGCATTTATAGCCACGGGGCATTGATACGTCACTGCTTCCAATAGGTAAACCAGTACAGTAAAAAAAAATAACCGGTCAACTTCTATCGCCGCTTCGTGATAACAAATAATTGATTACTTTAATTAACATGAGGCTTCAAGTAAGTTATATTATTGTATGTGTCTGTTGAATAAAGTAATATTTAATAAGTAGACCATATCTCATTCACCTCGAAGAGTGGAACCGAAAAGTTAATTCTAGCAATATTTCAGCACACACACTGTAGAAGTGAGAAGATAAATAATGAAATACAGGAAAGAAAAAATGTTGATCATAATTAACGAAGGAAATAAACGGAATTTAATTAAAGTTTTTTTTTATTGTTTCTTCTCATAATTAGAAGAAAATCAACACATCCAACAAAAAAAGCAAAACAATTGCAAATAAAACAAATTCAAAAGACATGCTGTAAAATTAGCTTCGAGTCATTTCAAATTCTGGATCAGACTTGGTATTTCTTCCACAACTGACATCTACAAGTCATTAAATGTCCCATCAGGATTTTGCTTCCAGTCCACGTCACTGAAGGCCTAAATTCCTGCAGGAAATTGGTGAGGTTATTTCATCAATGGCCCAGTATATTTCTGTGATATTTTCTTATTTTGGCTCATTAAAACCAGGTAACTATTTCACCAGGTGCATAGGAATGGAGTGGAAAAGTCATTTGCACATAAAATATAAAAATGTAAGTTTATCAAACGTTTCGGCCCGTATGGAAATTACTTTGTCTGGTTTCATATGGAGGCTTAAATTCAACTCATTCGCTACTAAGTGGGTATCTTCCCTCTACTAATAATAAGTAATGTTTAAGCTGGAAAACTCATTAGAAGACCGGACGAAATACTTAGTGGCATTTCACTAGTCATTATGTTTTGGGTTCTAATTCCGCCGAGGTCAAATTTTTCTGTCATCCTTTCGGGGTCGATAAGATAAGTACAAAGTTGAGCACTGGGGTCAATGTAATTGACTTACCCCTCCCCAGTCCTTGCTGGTTTTCTGCCAAGATTTAAAACCGATATTCAGTAATGTTTAAGTTGTCTCCCATAGATGCTCGGTAGCAAGAATACTGTTAAGTAATCCTTTGTATCGTTCCTGCTCCCGATATTTAACTCTATTGTGGCGGACTACGATGTAGAAATCACTGGAAATAATCACTTCTATTCAAATCGAAATTTATGGGCAAACAGTTTAATAGTCTGGACGCCGGTTGCTTCTGAGGCCCCATTGTTCCCTCATGCCTTTATTGACTTGCAGTGGACACATCACCAACTATTCTTGGCGGATAATTAGGATGCATTAATGACATTATATTATTGGTATTTATTTGAGTCAATCAAGGTGCATCAATGCTATCTCTCGATATTCTACAGGTAAGGAATAAAAACAACTTCACGTTAGTCTTTACAGGAAAGGAAAATAAAGAGGAGACATTGAAGAATTTTTAAGTACATGATGTCCATAGACGAATGGCAGGTGAATCACGTCTGAAACGGTTTATGGTGTATGTATGTTCCACTAAGGAGGATTTGGGTTTAAATTACAGAAACCAAATCCAAAGATCAAGCCTCTATGTAGCTATTTCTTCTGCTAAAGGTTCCTAATATTATACAACACTGCCGTAAAAGGGGGAGAATACATTTGATAATGCAGTTCCAAATACGCTATGTAAGAGAAAGACGAGATCGTCATCGCTGGAATGTCTTTCATCACATACCGGTGTGACGATGACTGAGTAGAATATAATTAACGAGAACCGGTAATTGTTAATTCGATAAATCCAGAGGATGTCTGGCAAAGATATAAATAACGGGAAAGGAAACAGTGATATAAAATAGTGTAAGGCATGTTAAATGCTGCTCTTTTTATTGTATAGCGGTCTATATTCTCTATGTATATGGCATATATGTTGCAACCAATACAGATATAAATAAAATACTGAAAAGAAGTCATAAAAATCGTCATAAAAATATGATATGGAGCTAAACCATTAATATCTTACTTCTTTATACTCAGATACGTCACAAATCTCTTATATTTCTCAAAAGCTAACACCGAAAGTTGTGCTAATGGATTTTTCTGTTTATTTATGGGGGATATTAAATAGAAATGACACTAGTTATTCTGGAAACTTTTAAGCATACGCACACATATATGTGTAAGTATATATACATATAAGGCTATGTGTATATGAGTCTGTGTGTTAGGATAGTGAATTGTGATTCTCTTGGTTATTTTCCTTGTTTTTAATCTACATACTCTCATATATTGCAGACATCAAATATAGAATTTTAAAACTGTAGGATGGGAACATTTGTGCATATATATATGTGTGTGTGTGTGTGTGAGTGTATGTGTATTTATGTGTGTGAGTGTATGTGTATCTATGTGTGTGTGTGTGTGTATGTGTATGTGTGTGTGTGTGTGTGTGTGTGTGTGTGTGTATTGCGTGTTTTATTTCTTTTCACTTTATCAATTAGTTATCTTTTAGATAAAATAGAACAACTTATAAATTAATTCCATCCTAACTACGTTGACTGGCACAAAATATTAGTTAAAAACTAATTTCCCAAAAGAAGAGGTTCATACCTTTATTCATCATCAAATGACCAACTCGAAACATCATCAAATAACCTACTCGAAACAATCGCACAAAACAACTCAACGAATGTCAAATCTCTAGAATTAAGAAGGAGCAAACCCGAAAATCGTAGTCCGACAAAGAGAAATGAAAAGCGTTGGATCCGATAAAAACCGATATCATGACTAATATCATATCATTTATTTTGTCTTTGTTTATTGGCTTCAGACATTAGACTGCGACCATGCTGGGGCACCACTTTCAGACAAGTCGATCCCTGGAATCAATTTTAAGTCTGATGCTTATTCTAGTGATCGCTTTTGCCGAACTGCCCGAACTCAAAAGTCAGGATGTAAGCAAACCAACACCGGCTGTCAAGTGATAATGGTGGTCGTGGGTACAAAAACACTAGTGGACGTACAAACACACACAAGAGCACAGCTCCCCACACACACGCATATACGACAGGTTCCCACAAAGTTCCCGTCTACCAAATTCACTTACAAGGCGTTAATCGGTTCGAGGATATAAGTACAAAACATGCTCGATGTGCTGCACAGTGGGACTGAACGCGGAAGCTTTGTGGTTGCAAAGCGACATTTTTTTTATCCTCAGAGCCATATCGACGTATTCGTATTTATACAAAACAACTAAGTCCGTGCCTCCATGTGAAGTTTTTATGCCCAAATTAGACACGTAAAAGAAAAGTAATCATAAAAGTGGTCGAAGAGACACTCGTGAAATTACGAAGCACCAGAGTAAAGAAGCTAATCTATGGTTTGTTTGTTTTTTACCGAACAACTAAGTTTGAACAGACGTTAACAGCCTAACGTTGGTTGTCAAGCTGAGGGGAACAAACACACACACACACACACACACATATATATAATATATATATATATATATATATATATATACATACATACATAACACACTGCCTAAATGCCAATCTTGAAAAATTAGGCTACTCAAAACCAGAAAGGAGAAGGCTAATTCGAAGACTACCGATCCAAGCAAAACATACAAATCTACACATTTACATACATACATACATACATACATACATACATACATACATACATACATACATACATACATACATACATAAATACATACATACATACATACGTACACACATACATACATAGAAAAATACCCTGTTGATGAGCATTAAATCTAGGCTGGAAACCGGCTCTTTCACTATTGGCAAGAAATTTGGAAATAAAACTGAACAATGCGATACACACATGCATGCATACACATACACACACTAATACCTGCACCCTCATGATTACGTTGGTAGTCACTCGTAGTCCGACAAAGACGGCTCTAATTTCTAGTGGGAAAACTTCACAAATGATTTTGTTCATAGTGATCAACTGTATGACCTGCATATAAGTTTCTCCCCTCCTACAAACTGAATGCCTGAAAAGGTCACCGCGTCCCACACGTCATGAGCCAAAATGAACTCAGAGCTCGGCCAGATGAAGTGTTTTTGCCTCTGAACAACACAACGCACGATCTGATGCACATGCGATTGTGAATAAAACATCTTCACCACTGAGGTGTGCTCATTTATAAGTAAATGAGTACACACTCATCCATGCATACACACCTATACATATATGAGGGGTTCGGTATATATTTCCTGCTTGCCAAAAAAGTATTTGTCAAACCAGAAATATGGTAGTAGGTACCCCACTGTGGGATTCAATCCATAACACATGTCAGCGTAATGATGCCACAATATTATGGATGCGCACACATGCGTGTGTTACGAAGGGATACACAACTAGAAATGGATATCTAAATTTTCCGGACAATAAATAGTTGACTACGGAATATATCTCACACACCTTTCCACGAACTGAAACCCACCGAGCAGACACCAGACCAATTCCATACAGGGTTTAAGTCTTTTGATTCTGTCAGTGAAATTTCATTTACCACATTAGCGTGGATGTAGGTGTCTGATGAATATCCACGTCTTCTCACAAATACAAAGGCATATATATTTGTGATACATATACAGTAAGTGTATATATATATGTGTTTATATATATATATATATATATATATATATATATATATATATATATACACTCACATATATATATATATATATATACACACACACATACAATTATATATACATATATATATATATATACACACACACATATATACATATATATCATATGTGTGTGTTTGTATTATGTATTTGTTATAAGTTCATTTTGTCTACACGATTACCCCTGTTTACTTCTGTCCCCGCTCGACACTTCTTCGCATCTATAACGAACTGCTTCAACAACAAATAAATAATTTGCAACTGAATAAAAAATATATATATAAAACCCTAACAAACACATATGTAGAATTGTATGATTTAAGAATGTTCCAAGAAAGCAGATATTACACAACATATGAATAAATTACTTTGATCTTGTTGGAATTTCTCTCTCTTTAGATGTGATAGAAAAGAGAAAATACAAATTTCAGTCTTGATTTCGTAGCCAAGCTGCCTTTGATTTATTAAGTGTTCTAATACAGATTTCTACAGCATTTACGTCAAGAAATATTGCACAAAATTATGTTTGATTTAGTTCAGTGTGAAATGTTGAGACTAATTACACTAACTGTCAACTAGCAGAGACATCTATACAAATAATATAAATCAGAACCGAGAAAGAAAAGCTGGGTAGATGGGTGGTTGCAGTTTTGGAATATTATGTACATATATAAAGAGAGAGTACTCTAGATGTTATACATGTATGAATAAGATGTTGTGAAGCTAAACAAATGACTCTATAGTCATTAACTGTGATCAGATGTGACGAGTTATTGTTATAGTTTACTGAACTTAGCGTATGTCACTTGTCAACCTCAGCTTTCTTAGTTCTTTCTATTTCCACTAAACAAAAGTTAATTCCACTCTAACACCGTGGTGAAATGCTTATAGGAAGGAGTTGCGGGGGTGGGGAAAGACACCTACTATTGTTACTGCTGTAATAATTCTTTCTAATTTTGGTAGGGAGGAGCAAGTCAAATGCATCGACTACAGGGTTCAACGGTACATTATTTTATCGACATCGGTGGAATTTGAGCCGAGAACGTACAAATCCGCAAGAAATGGCCCTATGGATTTTGTCCGGCATGCAAGAGATTTTGCCATGTGATGGCCTTAATAATAATAATAATGATAATAATAATAATAATAATAATAATAATAATAATAATAATAATAATGATGTTTTCTTTATTGACCCCATGGGCCTACATAGAACATACAGGGCTCAAATACAGAGGCATAAACGGACACAAACGGAAGGGTTTATCGAGTAAACATATAAAACAAAAACAAAAATTAACAAAATTAAACAAATACAATTTCCCAAAGGCGGGGAGATTTCCAAGGAAAAAACCGTGCAATCCCCACAGACAATCACGGTTTCCCTTATCACTTAAGTAAATGCTTGCTCTCCCTTTTCAGAAGCGCTGGAGATGACGCAGCCTCAGCGCATGCCTCAGCATCAGCAACTACGGCATACCACCCCCCCGCACAGCGGCTGTTGACCGCAGATGGACCACCTGACAAGAGGAACACGCCCTTTCCACAGAAAGCGAAAGGCGATACGTTCCAACGTGTTTAGGCGTGACATGGGACAAAGCACGACGGTCAGACAGTAATAGATGACGGATTTGATGTAAGTATTCTCCACCTCTGCCCGACCTTTCAGGGACAGTTTCCTCTCAGCCATATTCTTGATTAGTTTGTGTACCCTGATCGTTACCTCGTCCCAGTTCTTATTCACCTGGAGGTCTCGACCGAACCAGACTCCGAGTATCTTAACCGGTCCGTCTGGCCAGTGCCCTACGACGCGGTAGTAAGGTATAGACCTGATTCTCTAGGTGCCGAGTTGCAGGTCTACAGATTTGTCAGGATTAATCTTCCTGTCACTGCTGATCGCTTCGATGTGCATAGCGTCCGACACGGCTACGGTGACGTCACCTTCATACGCCGGTACGCTTCTCTCGAATCCTAGCTCTCGCGAGAAACCGCTCAACACCTCCATTTTCTGTAGGAGTAGCTCTAAATTAAACACATAGAGGAGAGGCTAGAGCGGGTGACCTTGGCGGACCAAGCGCAAAATACTAACCGACTCCGATAAGGTGGCCATTGACCTTGGCCACCGAAGTGATGCCGCCGTAAATTTTCGAGATGCAGCCCCTGAAAACCTGCTGCCAGATGTCGATAATAATAATAATAATAAAAATAATAATAATAATAAAAATAATAATAATAATAATGATGATGATGATTATTATTATTTCAAATAATAGCACGGGTGCTTTATTCGGAACTCTTTTTAAGATTTCGTGTATAGAATGCAGACGTGATGAATAGTTCTCGGTCCCGTTATTTATAACACGTTTCTATTGACTTCAACGTCTTGTTCTTCCTAATATTTTTATATCTTTCACACAATTATCCCTAATTCTTTATGCTCCAGTTTCCCTTTCCGTATTGCAGTCTCTAATAAATTCCTACATCAATGTCTGTCTTTTTCTGTCCTCACCATACACATTCGTGTCTATGCTCAGCATACATATATAGATGTCAGAGGAGATAAGTTTTGAAACAACATATAAAGGATATTTGCGGCAATAAACTACCACCTCACCCGTAGATTTGTCGCATTTAAGGGTACAAAATGTGTAGAATGAGGGAGAGCATCCACAATAATTCATTTTCACTCACAATAAAATTCTTCACTCAAATGATTGTGGCATTGTATGGACTTTGTGGTGAGAATATGTTACCATGACAACCTGTGGCATGTAGAAAGTACATTTGTTGAATATGTGCGTGTGTGTTTGTTTGTGTGTGGGTGTTGGTGTTAGTTATTGGCTCCTGTTATTCTCTATGACATATATATATATATAACATAAGGGACTAAAGCCATCTGAATATGGCTAGGGACAGGGCAGGATGGTGGGGGTGTTACTGTTGCATTTAGCCCCAGGCGAACATCAACGTCGCCAGATAGGCTTGACACCATCACGGTGTCCTTTAACCTGCAAAGGGAGATAATTCCCCGATGAAGCGGAAACCACACACGGACCATGGTTTCAAGGTGTATTGCCTATCATCAACGTGTGGTAGGCCCCCGCTTCCTCGACGAAATCTCACTCTGCAGGATATTCATATATAGATTTTCAAGCAAAATACATTTGCTGATTTCGAATGGTCCGTGTGTGGTTTCCGCTTCATCGGGGAATTATCTCCCTTTGCAGGTTAAAGGACACCGTGATGGTGTCAAGCCTATCTGGCGACGTTGATGTTCGCCTGGGGCTAAATGCAACAGTAACACCCCCACCACCCTGCCCTGTCCCTAGCCATATTCAGATGGCTTTAGTCCCTTATGTTATGGAGCAGTTACTGTCTATATCTCATTTAGAGAATTATTATATATATATATATATATATATATATATATATATAAACAAAAATTGAGGGATTATCAATCCGGACAAAATACTTCATAAACACTCTGTTGGCACACCAGGTTAACAATATTACATAGATTAATGAAGAACTTCGAGTAATCTTTTGGCAGAGTCCCAAGTTATTGTTCATCACAATTCTGTATTGTAAATCCCTGGATGGGATTCAGATTAACTGGTTTTTACAGAGTGATATATAAGAAATAAGTTTAAAATAATGGTGATTACATATCATTCCTTTATAGAGAAAATTTGGCTAACAGCTGTTTCCAGTAGTCATTATAGTTATGTAACTGATAAGCTTACTCAAATGGTCTATTGATCAAGAGAGGCGAATTGAAGACCCAAGAAAATTAATGCTACTTACGTCAGATCCAATAGCATTAATTTTCTTGGGTTTTCAATTATATGTAATGACCATTTTAAACTTGTTTCTTACATATATATATATATACATATATATACATACTAGCTGGCCCTGTGCCCTCAAAATGACGCTAAATGTAGTATTATATATATATATAATATATATATATATATGTATATAAATATATATATATATATATATATATATATATATATATATATATATATATTATATATATATATATATACATATGAAGGGTACAAAAAGGTAAAGAAAAATCAAACAGTGCGTCAACTGTATGTATGTGTGTGCGCGCGCGCATATGTATACATTTATATGTATGAGTAGCACAGTGTGTAGCGAAAGCGGGTTTCTATACATTGTCACAGCCCGCTTCCTTCCTTTGTAAGTGCCTGTTTATATATATAAATATATATGTGTGTGTGTGTAAATATGCGTGTGTCTATACTTATATTTTCTAAGTATCGTTCTAAATAAACTTACACAAACACACTCATTCAAATATATAAATATATTTTACTCAAATACACACATACACACAAACATTCACATTCCTCCCCTTTACACGCACACATACTCACACAGCGTTGAAGCATTGATTTTTGTTTCACTGTTGACTTTTCACCATCCCACTTCCATCCGTGGATCACCCCTTCCTTTCTCATTCATATGTTCTGTCGGAGAAATACACAAGAGTATTATTATAGTAGAAGATACACGACGCTCTCTTTACCACTTCCTCTCTCCCATTGCTATTACTTTGTCTCACTCTCTCTCAGTCATAGCTATTACTCTCACTACTATTCCTTCATTGAATTATTACTTTCTCTCCACTCCCTTCACCACTACTGCGTGATTTTGGACATATATATATATATATATATATATATATGCACACACAAATATATAAAACACTACTCTCATTATATATATATATATATATATATATATATGTACAAACAAAAATATATAACAACACTACGCTCGTTATATATATATATATACATATATGTATGTATGTATGTATGTATGTATATACACGCATCAACTGTGTTAAGTGCTGTTCAAATCTCGCACTACTTTGCGTTACTGCTCTATATTTATGGAGCATCCAGTAAGTGTTTGCTGTGACTTGCTAAAATTCATATTTATAACTATTAGTAAATACGAAAGCTTTGGTTTTCTCACATGAGTTATGTAACAACGAAATTACAGCACAAAGGAGAAATATACAAAAGCAAAACAAAAACGTAATTAAGCAAACAGACAAAATAAAATATTGTTATTTTGTCTTACAGTTATAATATTACTATAGTCATTGCAGCTGTATAAAGGGAATGATCATATTAAGTTATAATTAATGCGTCTTAATGTGGTATATAATTAATAATTCATTTACCGTGTGTACATACATACATACATGAATACACACACATACGGACACGCACACACGTTTGCATGTATGTAGACATGTATGTATCATATATATATATATAGATAGATTGATATATATAGATAGATTGATATATATGTGTGTGTATATATATAGAGAGAGAGTGAGAGAGATAGATAGATTGCTATATATGTGTGTACATATATAACCACACACACCGCCCTAACAAAATAAGGAGTATCTCAGCTCTTAGGACTGCTTCTCTCTCAACATAAGATTAAAGTACTACTTTGAGACCCAAGTTACAGTAAACTTTTTTTTAAAGGGTGAATGGGAGGATCGCGTTTCGTAGAAGTGACATTTCCCCCCCCCCGAAACATTTTGTAGGGGCAGTTATGGCTGTGTGGTAAAAAGTTTGCTTCCAAACAACACACGTGGATCCGAGTTCAGTTTCACTACGTAGCACCTTGGGCGAGTGTCTACTTCCATAACCTCGGCTGACCAAAACTTGTGAAGGAAATTGATGGCCGGAAACTGTAAGAATCCCGCTGCATGTATATATGTATGTGTGTGTATCTTTCTGTCTGCGTTTGCCATCTTATCTCTGCTTGACAACCGGTGCTGGTGTGTTTACGTCCTCGTAAATTAGCGTTTCCGCAAAAGAATTCTTGTGCGTCTGTGTCTATTTACACTCACGTATATGGTGTCTCTCTGCTCCTTGCAGACCTTCACTTCTTTTGTGAACAACAAACTATACTGTATACAAAAGACAATTACTTAGAACATTTCCCAAGTAAATGTATGCCTTGTATATATATATGGAAAAAGAAGTCAAGGTAGAAAATGCTAAAATGGTTTTATAAAACCCATTTCATTCCCTTTTTCAATCATTGAAACTTTTTCAACTGTAAGTATGGAAAACAAATTTTGGAAAAGTTTTTCAAAAGAATATTTGCATAGTATTGAAATACAAGGGGCATTTTCTTTGATTCTGTCTGTCTAGAAACAAGGAAAATGCCCCTTGTACTTGAACACTATGCAAATATTCTTTTGAAAATTTTTTCTTTCAACTTTTCCAAAATTTAATTGTTTTCCATACTTACAGCTGAAAAAGTCTTAATGACTGAAACTGGTACTGAAATGGTTTTTTATAAAATTATTTTAGCATTTTCTACCTAAAATAATTTAATATAAAACCATTTCAGTTCCATACATACGTACATACATACATACATACATACATACATACAAATGCATATACACGAATAACTAAATATACAAGTGTGTACAGTTCGTTCAGTGCAAATGAGAAGGAAATGCTCTCAAATATCGATGTGTTTGTTCCCTTGAGTGAATGTGTGTGGTGGGGAGTAGTGTTAAAGCCCGAGATTTGTCCTTCTTGAACTCCAAGTTACAAGATTTTTTGCGGAATAGTTTCCTTCCTTTTGTTGAAATCCTTTTGCAGCAAAATGTTACAGCATGAACCAAATGACATTTCTACTTTTGTTCTAATTTTTTTTTTGTTTCCTGTATGGTGTATCGATATAAATGCACTGCAAACTTGTCAACCGAGTCTTTAAAACGTAGCTTTAACTGTTTTGCAGATCTTTACAATTGTGGTTTCTAGAAGATTCGATACAACGAAAACTTGCCATTTATTTAACATTAAAACAGAAACAAAAAAAAAATCATGAACGTCGCATCCAACATAGTTTCAATCATCCTATACCTATTTTAGTGATATTTCGTACATAATCATTTGAAAAGTTTCAATAGAATTAATGATAAATTCAGTTACAGTTGTACACAAAAATTGCTAACTGCTTTAATGGGGATAAAGAAGTATATATTCCAAATAGTTAACTGCAACGAAATTGTACTGCCAAAATATGTGACCAGTTTAAAAGATGGATGTAACAAAGAATCTGTTGAAGCAAAGATGGCGTCCCACTATTGTTGATGATAGAATATTTATTGTTACTCTAAGGATACTTTTAATACAAAGTGTATATACTCGGTCTGCATAGATTTCAGTTTGATGCATTAGTTAAGTGAACACTATGATTGTCGATCCTCTAGGTTAAGAGGAATAAGGATACTTGACACAAAAGATACCGGTTTTCACACTAGAGGTCACTATAATTACATACAGACATACTTACGCTGTTCACCGTCAGTGTCCTTATGTGTGTGTACATATTACTCTTTTACCTCAGTCATTTGACTGCGGCCATGCTGGAGGACACCCTTTAGTCGAGCAAATCGACCCCTGGACATATTTTTTGTAAGCCTTGTAATTATTCTATCGGTCTCTTTATGGGGACGTAAACACACCAGCATCGGTTGTCAAGCGATGCTGGGGGGGGGGACATACACAGACACACAACACACACACATATATATACATATGCATATAAACGACGGGTTTCTTTCAGTTTCTATCTGCCAAATTCACTCACAAGGCTTGCCCAAGGTGCCATGCAGTGGGATTGAACATGGAACCATGTGATTGGGAACCAAGCTTCTTACCACACAACCACTCCTGCACCTACTATATATATATATATATATATATATATATATGTATATAATAACAATAACAACAATAATAATGTTGATAATAATTTTTTATTTGGCCGCAAGAGCTTATTTAATGTTACATGAAGAGACAAAGACGAATGGATTTTCTGGCATATCTACAAATGTTTTATTAGGGAATTTTGTGATATAACATCATACAAGTTGGCGTGTAATATTCATAAGGTTATGCAATACGTTACATAGAAACCCTAACACATCTTTTATTGATATTCTGTAAAATCCATTCTTTATTATCATACTACGCCATGCTTATATACATAGATAATTATATCTGAGGATATTATTGTTTATAATATAAGTGGCTTAGCATGCGTAAAACCAATAATGGTAAAAGAAATTGTCAATTAATAATTGAGGGTAATAACAAGCAGTAGCATCATGCTAAATATACCAGTCATTGATACGGGGTTTTAGAAAATTTATTCATTTGCCTGCTTTCACCTTTGTGTCTTTGTGTTTAAGTCATTTTGACTGCTATATATATATATTATATATATATATATATTATATATATATATATATATATATATGTATATATATATATATATATATATATATATATATATATGTATATATATATATATATATAATGCACCGTTCCTTTATTGGTGAGTTCAACAAAAGTACTTCATCCATGAGAGGTAAATATTGTTCGAGTCAGAGTGATTGCCTAAAAATACACAAGACGCTGTACAAGCTCGTCCGGTCATTGTTTTTTCAGAAGCATGAAACTCATAGCAGTTCTTTTCAAATTTTCTGCGCGCGCGCGTGTGTGCGTGCGGAATATACCAAATTCGCAATTTCTTTGTAGTATCTTTTGTACAGTCTTAGAAATTGTACGATATACTTGTTAATTCTGTTGCACTGGTCGATCATTGCTAGTCCTACTGCCGGGGTAGGTCCTAGTCACTCGGACTACTGAAGAAGTTGAAGTAGGAATCTTATGCTGAAACGTCTGTGCAACAGACCTGGTGTCTAGAAATCACTGCAACATGGCTGACAACAAGAGGGCAAGAATAAGGAGAGTTTAGTGTTATGTGCTGGGGGGAGGGAGTGAAAGCTAAGGCTAAAAGGTATCGGTCAACGGAGATGGGAAAGTGTAATGTCCATTAAGGATTTCATATCTGAGATGTTAGCCACGAAATTTTCTCTAGCGCAGAGAACAAAATTCTTTGCAGCATTTCTTCCGGCCCGTTATGTAACCAGTTAAAACCCTACCGAGATTGCCTTTCATCTTTTTGTAGTCAATAAAATAACTGCCAGTCGAACACTGGGTTTATAAAATCGACTAACCCCTTCCATTGACATTTCAGGGCTTGTGCTAATAGTAGAAAGAATTAATTACACACACATACACACACTCACAGAAGCGACTCTACTCACATAATCACACACACATATATACATTATCCTGAAGAAATAACGCTGGTATACATATGTTTCTGTGCGTCACACGAACATATATAGTTATACACATTGTGGGTTTGTAATGTTTTTTTTAATCAACAATCTATACCATTCACTAGGTAGACTTGTTTCCCCTAATCTATTTCCATCTGACGCCTGAACAGGTGTAATGTTGTCATTATACCGAGACAATAAATATATTACTATTACTTTTATGATATGTTTGTGTTTCTATTCACTCGGTATTTCATTTAAATACTTAAATGTTTGAGGTGAGTCGTTAGTAATGAAATTATTTTTTTCTTTCAGACTATTAATTTCACCTTTCGATTTTGGTAAAGTGTTTTTCAATATTTTTATCTACACCACCTTTACTATACTGCTTTGATCTCTGATTGTCATCAGGTGTCTCATTCCTGTATATATACATAATCTTACAACTATGTTCAAGTTAGGAATCTATATTTTAAATTAAGTATAGTGTGGTTCTTATCCCCCCAGACTACTGAGGTATGGGGAAAGCAATGTCTTTGATAATTTGAATATCGTAGTCGATTTGCTCTGATGAACTAATTTGTGTCATGTATTTCAGAATATTGTTTTCAAATGTTGGCCCTGAGCCAGCAGTTTTTAAAGAAAGGAGAAAGTCCATTTTCCCGACCGCAGCACTTGACCGGCACAGAATTTATCGACTTATCGACTATGAAAGGCAGAGTTGAACTCAGAACGGAAAACCGGACGAAATGCCGCTAAGCATTTTACCCGGTGTGCAAACGATTTTGCCACTTGTCTGTCTTAATTTATTTCAGATTATTAAAGTCACTTTTAGATATGAAATAACAATTATTCTCTATGCAGAGGCACGCTGTCACCACTCGGAATAGTGCAATAAATGTCAACAACTCTTCACAATTCAGAACACACATTTCTCATGTCCTCTGCGTTTCTCGACGTGAAACAGCAAAGAGTATTAGGATAATCCTAAATAGCATCAACAAAACACACATGGAAATCCAATAAAGAAAAACAAAGGTGGTCTCCACTGGCCTGATCATTAAGCTTAACAGTTTGAAGATAAAATTTGGTGATACAGAATATGGAGTTCCGTTTGGCTTAGAAAATACACCAGAGTAAAATTGATTGAGAAAATTACTCGATAAAGAGATAATCAAACAATTTATAATAAATTAGGCATCACTCTCTGCAACAAAAGCGATAATATAATAATCATCATCGATCTATCGATGTAGCAGTACCTAATGACGATGAAGTTGAAGAGAAGTGAGGAGAAAATGTAAAGAGTTGCACCGACCGGCTTGAAGAATTAAACGGCACAGGTATCACCGCAGGATTCAAAATTTCCTTTCTCACTCATGAGATTCTAGCTTCAGTTCCACGGCATAGTGATTTCCATATGCTTATTTACAATAGTCTCAGATCAACCTGATTAGGGTTGATCTAAATGGATGATCACAAAAAATGTGAAGTCTACCAGATGAATAAAGAATATAATTCAAGCAGCAATCTTTGGGAAACACGATGGCAGCTGGACTCTGATGTTTATGTTAAAGCACAAGTGTTTGTTATGATACTCAACCACTTAAAGACTAAGTATTTCTTTAACTGCCCAGCTAAAATGCTCGTCGTCGAAAGAGTCTAGGATCTATTTCTCTTTACTTTTAATTTGAAAAAATGGGTGGATAAACAACCGGATAAATATCCAGCCGTTTATGTAAATTAAAACAATGAAGACATCCACGGAAATAGTTATACTGTGTATGTGTGTATCATTTTAAGTTATTCTCCAGATAAGTTATATCTGTTAATAACAGATAAGTTAATCTGTTAATCAGCAACGTTCATCATCTGCTTCGGTATTTTGGTTTAACTTTGACATTGTCTACGATAACGTTGTTCATGAATTGTAAACGGAACAATTTTACACGTATTTTCCATTCAACAATATTTTAATATAAAATTTCTGTGTTAAACTGGAAAGGCTTACCAATGTTTTCCATTCCATGATGCACCAAATTCTTTTACGAAAGGTTAAGTTCTTGATGATTTTCTCGAACGGGAACCAAAGTTATCAAATAATACTTAATTTTAACGCGGGTCTACAAAGTGGCCGATTGCTTAGGGAGTTGAGTTTACGATCGTAATGCATGGGTTCGATTTCCAATCCTGAAGATGTTTTGTCTTTGGGAGAGATACTACATTTTTGTGTTCAAGGCTAAAAAGCTGCAAATGAGCACCAGGAGAGTGCTGCTGCATCCCTTGTTGGCGTTATGCAGGAGGCAACAGCGAAAAGGGATGGCCGAGAGAATGTCTGACTGCCCACGGTTATATAGGCACCATACACTATTAGCGAAAGAATGGCTCAGGTTACCGAGGAATATGTCGACTATGATTTTTATAGTTCTTGCAGATTTTGAGACGAGAGCAAATTTTGAGACGAAGGCTTAATTACCATATATTAATGGAGCTTATTTTATTGTGTTCGAATGAAATACATATATTTAAATATTAGAGGAAAAAACAAAGCCAAAAATTTCGTTGCTCTCACGAGGAAAGGTTAACAGAAAAAAATTAATCTCTTCTTCTGATAGTTCATTTTATGTGCCCAATATACATATATATATATATATATATATATAATATATATATATATATATATATATATATATATATATATCTACGACCACATACACATGTATATATATATATATATATATATATATATATATATATATAATATATATATATACACGAGCACATACACATATATATATATATATATAAACACACACATACGTATGAAATTGTTCAGAAAGCTGTATAGAGGTAGTCGGCTCGGATTAATAACTATAAAGCCGTACTAACACTGAGACCTATTAAATAACATTATATTGTATATATTATTACGATCAATAAAACAAAAATTACTAATAAGTTATTTTTTAGTTTTTTCTTATTTTCTTTTTTTTACTGATTTGTTGCTGTTTTCTGTATCAATTGTCTCATGATAGATAATTGAAAATCACTGATGTAAGCGGCCCCAAATAGATATCGAGTTTGTGAGGAGTTTCTTCTAATAAAAACATTATTTTGCCATAAACTTGTTTGAAACAAAAGTAATAACGCATCCATTTATATATATAATATGTATATATATATATATATAATATATATATATATATATATATAAACGTACATATATATATGTGTGTGTGTGTGAGCGTGCGTGCTCATGTGTATGTATATGTGTGTGCGTGCTCGTGTGTATGTAGATGTGCTTTTGTGTATGCAAAACAGAAAAAGAGCCTGTTTATTAAGATATTTTGTTACACGCATTTCATTAAGATTGAATATTAGTTATATAATGTAAATTCCATAAATATTTTTATTTCATGAACAATCCCTCTTGTTTTGTTTTGAATTGTATAATATATATATATATTATATATATATATATATATATATATATATATATATATAATGTGTGTATTTATGTATACGTCACTAAAGTGACAGAGAGCACTATGTAGTACCAGCATTGCTAGATATAAGAGTCAAAACAACACAAATAGCCAGAGAAACACTATGTTAATGACTAACAAGGGAGACATGCTCCCTTTGCGGACATAACTACATCACAGACAATCTCGAATTTTAACGCTACAGCATCTGAATTCTCATCGGTGGCTGTTACTGTGCCTAGAGTTTAACTCAACTCACCTGGTCAGCTATCTTGCTTGTTGCAAATCAGTGACCGATGGTTGCTTTGTTTACAATTCTTTCCTGGCCGGAGCGGACCTGGCTATCGCGCAGGCGATCTGATACTCGAGACGGAAGATAAGCCAACCTGCTTGAAACTGAGTCAGTCTCGTGATCCTATTGTCTGCTGGAGGATGGCAGGGGTCCACTCCCCTTGTCAGCAATATATATTGTACATAAATGGTGCAGTGCCGCACTGATAAACAGCTGGCGGAAGATCTGCCTGGGGTTAAACTAGTAGTAACATGGAGTAGACACTTTGATGTGGCGATTGACTTCTTGATATTTTACAACTAGATATGTTGCTTTCATATTTATATATAGTTATACAAAAGGAATAATTAATGATATTATAGACGATAAAAGATAGTGCTCCATGTTACGAGAATGATATGCTTTATAGCTTATAGTTTACAACAACGCTATCTTAGAGTGATTTGAAGGGTTCTGTGAGAGCCTAATCTGTAAACTCAAAGTTACAGAATAAACAGGGAAACCCATTATGTCTTTTATATGTAATTCTTACTGTTTTGTCAAGAACACATTTGAAAGAGGTTGAGAATATGCGCCACTAGCCCACACACCATTTGTACGGTTTATAAACACACACACATATATATATATATATATATATATATATATATATATATAATATATATATATATATATATATATATATATATATATACTTTGAAAGAACATGTGCCATAAGTGAGATGGATAAAGAGGTGATTAACCGAGCGATTCAGAAATTAAACTGCAACAACTCTCTTGTAAAGAAACCTACTTCCAGTTTCTTTCTTCACGCCTAGATAATCGCAAGAGCTTAGTCAACAGACTAAATTCATGTGGGTTATGTCCCCTTCTCTCTGATACAATGGTTTCGTAAATTACTGAAATGGTCTACATACAACCGCAACGGTCAGCATGACTAGAGTGACGACAATCTACCATTCAATAGAAATGGTTATTTCATCAGTACATATGCTCAGACATTTGCGAGTATATAAGTGCATATGCACTTGTATCTATATAGAGTGCATGTGGATATATAAGTCTGCACGTCAAGCTCTATACCTATGTGTTTGTATCGCTCTCTCTCTCTCAGTTTATATGTATATATGTGTGTGTATGTTTGCGTGTGTAATTACACATACACGTGTTTACGCATTTAAATATGCCTGTATATGTCTAAGTGCAAGAATGCATCTGTGTGTACGTAACTATGTATAATTACATTTTTCATTTTCTTCTTATAGGTTTCTTTGCATTCATACAGATTCATTTTGACTAATGTCTTCAGTGATCTTTAGTCAATCCAGTCTACAATGTTTGATTTTGTTTCATACAGAATACATTTATATTATTCCATGACCAAAGCGCGAGCTGGCAGAAGCGTTAGCACGCCGGGCGAAATTACTAGCAGTATTTCGTCTGTCTAAGTTTTGAGTTCAAATTCTGCCGAAGTCAACTTCACCTTTCCTCCTTTCGGCATCAATAAATTATGTACCAGTTGCGTACTGGAGTCGATCTAAGCGACTGGCCTGCTCCCCCAAAATTTCGGGCCTTGTGCCTAGAGTAGAAATTAACATCATTCCATCTCTGTGTGACCTCGGTCCTTAGGGCCGCTCCAAACACTAGATTCTACAGTCATGACAGAAGTATACAATTAGCATTACTTGGATTGCATCCCGAAAGGTGTCCATTGTCTTCAGAGCCAGAAAAGTTTTCAGATTCTTAAAATTGTTGAAACTCTACGCAGTACACAAGAGTACTACTATGCAGTAACACGACGGATTGCCGTAATGAATTACAGCTACCACATCTTCGAGGGAGCTGCTGGCACACACGGAGACATCTGCATCCAGAGAAGGGCCACTCAGTTGACTGCTATTAAATTACTTACAAAGACACCCCAGCTTCCAATCTATTCTTGTATTATCGCTTTTGTCCTTTAGCTACTAAAATTCATACTCATTCTTTGGAGTTGCCTCGTCTTATACTTCTCCCATTCATCGCTTCACCTCTCCTCTCTCTTTTTATAGTTACCATCACTCCCCCATATCGCACTCACCCCTTAGCTGAGTCCTTCTTATTCAGAACATCACCTATCAGAAATCTTCTTTCTGTTCATGTTGACCCGCAACTGTTTAAACAGAGCATTAATGACGTCTATCTCACCGTCTTGAGGTGTATAATATAACAGAAAAATCAAGAACAGATTAAAGTGTGGAAAAATTTTCAGTCAGAATATTTTGATTCACCCGTCCGCGAGTTTTGAAGATAATCAAACAGAATTTCCAAATTTGGTTCATATGTTTTCCAGTAATTTTGCAAACACACAGATAAACAGACGAAGACAAGTGATTACATCACCCTGCTTTCGTTTACGCGCGCGGGGTAATACGAACAAAGAATAGTAATTTAGCGAAGTAAGATCTTCGGCTTAGAATTGCCAGAGAACAACTGAGGAACAACGTCAGAGTACTCTAAGACGTGGTGCAACTCAGCACAGATTATTTCGGTAAAAAATAATGACAACTAAGCAAATTACAGTTCTACATTTAAGGAAGGATAGAAAAATATTAGATTAATAAGCCCTAAAATTCACTCCATATTTGCCCACGGGCATATGGCGTAGTGGTTTAGGGCGCGGGTTACTAACCCCAAGACTCCGAGTTCGATTGAATAATAATAATAATAATAATAATAATAACAACAACAACAACAACGAAAAATACCTTAGGAAAGAGAATCCAGATTCGAAATTTCCCCAAGACACCTGAAGAAGGCTGGAGGTTATATCAGCCGAAATGCTGTGTTAACAACAAACACGATGAGAACAAATATCCATCAAATGTAAATAATGTATATAATGAATGCAAATTAGCCCTTAATATGGTTAGTCGTTGTGCTATCGACAATCTCCGACAAGTTAGTGTTGGTATTTATCTTCATAACTGTGGACCCATCAAAGAAGAGTGTCATCATTGCAAGAAAGCCATGTTGGACTAGGAGACGAATAATTAATCCTTATCTTAACTTAAGCTGCAAATCAGTTGTAAAAGCTGAAAGGATTTCTTGACTGCCTCACCGACTAAATTCCTTCTTCAGGGAAGATATATTTAGAGCATTATAGAAGAAGATTCCAAAATTCCAAGGCGATGAGTTATATGAAGGTGGCAAAAGGACCTGCGACATACAGAGTACAAAGAGTTGTATACACATTTATTGGAAATAAGATGAACACAAAAAAGAACGAAGAACGTAGTTACAGATAAGGCAACGCATTAAAATAGTGCTTAAGAATAATGACAAACAAGTTAGCCATCGGTCAGTAGCATATCGTCTGGTTTTCCTCGCAACTCCCCCTCTCTCTTCATCTCTCTCCTCCTATATTTTCCCCTATGTACGCATGTGTGCACACATGTAGCAATATATTTCTCCACACGATCCTTAAAAACATTAATCTACCTCTTTTGAAAAGACACTACTTATAACAAGATTGGCATAAAAATAGGAATCTCCATTCTCTGTCTCTCTTAGTATTATTATATAATAGCGCAAGCGTAGATGCATACATACACAGATTTATTTATTTATCTTTTCACATTTGCGCCAGATAAGGAAACAAGGCCTCCAAGATCCTTTACAAGGCCTCATACTGCTGTCTTGGCCTAAAAGATTCAAACTACTGTGAAATCCGCTTAAGGCATCCAGAACGTGAAAGCCAAACACAGTATTCTCTATTTTCTTAGTCTTTCTCCTTATGAGTAATGACTCACCAGTACACACATTCAGATTCGTCTACTCGAATGTGACACCAACAATCTCCTTCTTTCTCTCCCATGTCTGACTATCTTTGAAAATGTTAAATTCACTAAAAATATTGTCTATACAGACATTGTTTTATTGCCAAAATTTCCTGTCTATAGATTGTTGGACACAAATAAAAACAGTTAAAACTTATATAAATATTTTTATTCATTAGTTGTTTATGGTATTCTGAATATCGGTTTACCTTCAACTTCATTCGTTCTTGAATACACAACTTTATTTCAGTGAAGTGAATTATTATTTACTCGCCGGGTGTAAAACAACGAGCAAGGCACTATATATATATGTGTGTGTGTGCGTGAGAGAGAGTGTACACACACACACACACACACACACACACACACACACACACACACACACATATCGTGGGTCACTGATGTGGTGTTTTGTAATATATATATATATATATATATATATATATATATAGAGAGAGAGAGAGAGAGAGAGAGAGAGAATGATGAAAATTGTATACAGTGCTCAGGTGCACTACAGCTAAAATAAGTGCTGTTGGCGGATTTCAGGAAGTATGGAGGTTTTGAAGCATGTAGTGTCTGGACAGCTAACAACTGATGGTGGTAGTTCATTCCTTGCTTCAGTAATTTTGAACGTGAAAAAATGTTTCCGAAAGTCATGGGTGCTGTGCTGTATTTTGATTTTATAAGCATGGCATTCAAAAAGGTGCCCAAGGCTGTTGTTTGAAATGTGGTGGATAATCTTGTGGGTGTCAACCAAGTCAGTTGCCAGATATCTGAGCGTCAATGCATCCATGCCCAGGGAACAAGTCGTTCCGAGTATGGTTGATGTCTGACGGCAGGTATTCGTTCTGTTTCACGTTTCTGAGCTGTTTCCTGGATATATATATGCTGAGCAAGATAGGGGTTCCAGACTGGTGATGCAAATTCCAAGTGTAGACGTACTGCTGTCGTATACAATTTTAGATTGATAGCTGGACAGCGGACGACAAAGGTCTTACTAAGTGATGCTACTACCCCCTGAGCTTTCTTGACTACCTCAGAGATGTGGTTTGTCCAACGCAGATCGTAGTTTACAATAATGCCCAGATCACTTCCGCTAGACGATTTCTTGAGATTTGTGCAACTAAGGGAGTATATATATATATCAGAGAGAATAGTGCCAAACTTAAAAATGCGATAATCGATGTACAGTTTCAGCGCTGTAATCACAATGTCAATAAAATGAAATTGATCGATGCGTAGGAGCTAAGCCAAAGGATGTCATATCGATGTTTGTGTGCGTGTATGGCTAAATAACATAACACGTCCTTATATTATTTTAGCAGACTTCTTTAATCGTCAACTGAGTCTCAAGGGACAAGAATTCCGTTCACGGCACTGGAAGATATGCGAAATGAGAGTATAGAGCACGTGAAAAGCATGAAACAGTCTTCCTGAGTCAGTTATGGAGCTTTACAGCTATTGAATGTGGATATGACAAATTATTCTGCGATTTGGAATATATAAATTCATCTAGAAACTCTAGATAGGATAGATATTACGTCATATGTAAACAAACAAAAGGTTGGTTTTGAAGCGCTGAAATGTATTGTAGTACAAGTAGAAAGGTATATTTTTCTGGCTTCCTAGATGAGTTTGAAATTGAAGGAATGTGTGTCCGAGCCTCATGGCTGGTGGCTGACAGATATTTCTCCTCTGTAAGGATTTTATATACTATTTTTATTTTATATTATATATATATATATATATATATATATATATATATATAGAGAGAGAGAGAGAGAGAGAGAGAGAGAGAAATGTGTATATATATATATATATATATATATACAAACATGTGTACAAAAATAGTACCAGCTTTGCTAGAAAAAAAGAG
>NC_043015.1:24277259-24279759 GCF_006345805.1 Octopus sinensis
TTATATAATATATATATATATATATATATACACACACACGTGTGTGTGTGTGTGTGTAAACTAATATTTAAAAAATTGGCAAATAGATATTAATTACAAGTCGAGTACATGTTTAGTGGAGATTTAGTTGTTTTTGTCATTCCATCGTCGCTACATTGTTCTACTGTCTAAATAACTGAGAGCAGCTGCTTTCAAATTTGATCTGGAATTATTTCACTTTTCTAATATTAATATATCTTGTCATGTTTCGAAACTTAGTAAGACTTGCAAACTTTAAAAACAAAATTCCAATTTCAATTTAATTCCATACATTTAAACAAGAGGAATTTATCATTTTATCAAACGGTTCCCACTCAGTTTCCGGTCTGCCACGATAAAGGGAGACTGTTCTCTGCGGTACATGATGTACAGCAATTCGTCTCATATACGAGATCCAACATTTTCATATCAGATTACACACTGTCTTCTTCTCGAGGCACTTTTGATCTGTCCCCAACAATTACAAAGACTACCCTGCCCCAAACCCGCACACATACTTTTCTTCGCCATTTTTGAGAGCGATTTGTCCATGCTGCAACACCATTTTATAAAATGGCGTTTTGTACAATGTTACCATGTCTTCATAAAAACTACAGTTTGAAAGCCATATCTGCAACTAACTACCATTATATATATCGTACTTGATTACGTATATATTGCGTAGTTATTTTCAAAAATATATATGATCAAGAAAATCACCCCAGATTTTATATGAGACGTTGGGATTCCTATAAGAAAATGCCTCCTTGACGCAAAATTGAACTGGCTGGCCACGATTGAAGTGTCTTTGCTGACAGATCAGCAAAGGCACTTCAAGAGTTTTTTTAACTCTTTGCTTTTATCAATTTTGATCAATTTACTGCCGGTTTAGAAAGGAATGTTGCTTTCACTATTTTACCATTATTGTGTGGAATACAAATAAATTAATATAGCGATGGAGAAGGTTCCGTATGCTCACGAAATGATGTTGGAGAAACCGTGGTTGACAAGATCTATGCTACATCGATCGAAACAGGGCTTAAAGAAGTATTAGTCTTCCTTTATATACCAAACATCACTCAAGAAGGGAGTTGGGATCGATGCATCGTACCTCTGCAACAAACTAATGTTACACAAGTATCAGAAACACAAGTATGGAGTATTACCCTATTCATTGTACTTTAGATTGTGACCTATTAAATATACGTAATTAAGACCTTTGACATAACCAAGCTTTGCTTGAAGCATCTGCTAAATCAACCTCGATTTTAAATCCATCACTCCAACGCTTCTATTTGGAAGTTTTGCTCATGTATCAGCAACTCTCAGCATAGCACTAGAACTTAATCATGCATGGAAGTGTACTTCTCCACGCCACGGGTTGCTGTCCAAAGAGGAAAATTTTCTTAAAAGCTTGAAGAACTTCGCATTAGTGTCGTTATGGTGTTGCGTCAGAACGAAAGCAGCTGGAATATACACAGCAAGGTAAACGGCAGACTCTAATTGTTCTGGAATTCTCCGTATTGGTTGAGTTCTTACTTTTCATTGCCACGTAAAAAATGGAAGATAAAGTTGACATTAATGACTTTCGAACTCGGGTCATAGAGAGCTGAAAAAAAATTCGTGTTGCTTTTCTATCGAACACTTCTAACGATGCAGTAAATTCTCTGCTTTATAACAGGCGGTATCAAACAGTTCACGGTCTAGTACAGTTGCGCACCAACAGATGGCAGCACACAGTTGCGTGTGCAGTGAGAGCTAGCAGTGACCTTCATGGCGCAGTGTGCTGAGTGACATGGCTATATTTACTTCGCAAGTTGAGAACTTTGTGTCTCTGTGATCATGTGTATGCTGTAACCTTCAACTTTTATTATCGACTGGAAGTTGGGATAAAGATCAAAGGTAAAATTTTAGGTTGAACTTGAGAAGTCTGGCACAGAGACATTGAACATGCTTGAGCAAGCGCATGGCGATGAGACAATGTAGGAGCCCTTCATCTCTAAGAGCGAAGAAGGCACGACAGAGACGCAGCTCAATCAAGAACATGTTCATCGTTCATTTCGACATTCGTGATATTACGCATGGAGAATTCGTCCCGCAGGGCCAGAACGTCAATCGAAAGTTCTACTGGAACGTTTTGAAGCCTTTGACGGAGGATATTCGGCGAAAGTGACCGGATCTGTCAGGCGCGAAAAAAACTGGATTCCTCACCACGAAAGTGCACCCTCTTCTCACTCATGATCTCGTCAAAAACAACATGGTGTCACTTCTGTACCAACTTTATTCGCCAGATTTAACACCTGCATCTCTTCACCAAGAGGAAAGAGCAGCTCAAAGGTCGCCGTTTTAACTTAGGTAAATAAGTTATTTTTAATTAAACATAACCAGTCCGGGAACTTTTTGATACCACATCGTATTTCCACCATTCTTTCTACCAATTCAAATATAATGAATCTCATTATGATTATGAAGCTAGTCTAAG
>NC_043015.1:24287259-24289759 GCF_006345805.1 Octopus sinensis
CATATGTTTATAATATACATGTTTGTTCCTTTGATACTGTGTGGAATTGTGTCGGTGTATGAGTGCGTATGTATATTTACGCAGACGCATGCGCATACATGTCTGAACACTTTTGTATTTTCGTGTTTTAATGTAAAAATATAAATTTTACAATTATTTTATAAAGAAGCACATTCTAATTGATTTTGCTTATAAACATATATATATTCATACACAACACACACATACATATATATATATATATATATATATATTTAATATATATATATACGCATATATATATGTTTGAGTGTGTGTGTATCTTAATATGTGTGTATGTACATTCATTTCACTAACCAAACATATTTGAAATGTCTGCTTTCACACGATAGCGAAGATTGGACAGAGGAATTTAGCATTTTAATAAAAAGACAAATAATGTCTTTTAAAATATCGATTCAATAATTCTAAAATATATCATTTGTTTAGAGATTAGGTGTAGCAAACAAACAGAAACAGAAAGTTCGATTTTAGGTTGTTTGGAAGACATATTTGTTAAAATACAGTTAATTTTAATGATCATTATTGTATTTATAAAGACTAAACACCATCGACAATATTTATCTTAATAGGAAAGAATGCTCAGCTACACGTACACAGATATGCGTTTGGGACTGGAATACATACATACAAAACATATATTTAGTTCTCACCTTCTGCTTGTTTCAGTCACTAGAGTGCAGCCATGAAAAAGTTTAGTCGGAAGAATCGAACCCAGCTTATTAGTTTTTTTTATCTGGTCACTTTTGCCAAACTGCTATGTTGCAGTAAACACACCAACGCCAGTTGTCAAGTGGTAGTGGAGGACATTCGGACACACACACACAGATGGCTAAAGAGTTAGAAGCATCAATGTCTAGGAATCTGATTAGTTGCAGCACTGAACAGATTTGGTGCTTTTACACATTTTTTTACCATAAGAGATAAACTTTCTCCACGGTGACTGCAGTGAATTTGGTTATATTTGTTGGGATGTGTCATAAACATATTGCAATTAAACTTCACACACACATAAATTAATATATAAAAATATATATCAGGGGCAAAGGGCAAACACGTACGTGTCCGAGTCGCACTGCATGCTATGTATGTGTGTGCGTAGGGGCAGGAGTGGCTGTGTGGTAAGTAGCTTTCTTACCAACCACATGGTTTCTGCTTCTGACCCACTGCGTGGAACCTTGGGCAAGTGTCTTCTACTATAACCGCAGGCCGACAAAAGCCTAGTGGTTAGGGAAGCGGACTCGCGGTCGGAGAATCGCGGTTTCGATTCCCAGACCGGGCGGTGTGTGTGTGTTTATTGAGAGAAAAGACCTAAAGCTCCACGAGGCTCCGGCAGGGGGTAGTGACGACCCCCGTTGTACTCTTTCGCCACAACTTCCTCTTACTATCTCTTCCTGTTTCTTGAGTAACGCTGCGATGGACTGGCGTCCCGTCCAGTTGGGTGGGGGGCACATATGCCACAGAAACCGGGAAACCGGGCCCATGAGCCTGGCTAGGCTTGAAAAGGGCGAAAAAAAAGGAAAAATTCCAGGATAACCTCATGGTATGGTATACACAGAGAAAAATTTATCAAATAAAATAATTAAAATAACATACAACAAAATTAGATTTTAATCTGTGGGAAAAGAAGGTAGTACTAGTGATCGCTGCACGTGTTTCTCCGCTTGTGTGTATTAAGGCTATACTTAATACATAAATCCACCAGTGCGTCCTCATGGTGTATATATATATATATATGTATATATACTATTATTATTTACGGGTAAAAATTTAAAAAATCATATTAAAAATGAAAATAAAGATTGCAAATATATTTTTGAAATATTAAAATCCTAAAGTACAATTACAATATATATTGAAAATGCTATACCTAAGGAAATTATTAATGATTAAATTAAAAACATATCCATTCTTGTAATATATCTAAATAAATATTATAGAAATTAATAATTTAGTGTAAAATTTACCCCTGTCAATACTAGTATAATACAACATATTTCTATCAAATATGAGTTAATAGTGTAGAATAAAGATTAAATAGTAAATACAACTACTTACGTTAGAAACTGATTGGATACAATTAGTAAAAAAAAAAAGGTAGATTACTTTTTGACATAGGGTTTAATCCTTCTCTCTCAAGTGCAAATGACAGCTCCCACCGTCAGACGTTAAGTATTATGGGAATAACATAAATAATAAAATAAAACACTCTGAAAATATTCTAAAACTGATAATATTAAAGAGGGTGAAGTCAAAGGCAGATAATAACTAGAAATAGGCAAATACTTTGGTGGATGAAATAGAGATAAATTCAAATAAACCTTTGTGTTGGATCAAACTTGATAGGCAGGTAGAATTTAAGGGGATCAATGACAATAAGCTGGCACATAAGGGATAGTAAACAATGGATCTGTTGAGAAACTGCGGTTGTCAGCTAGTGAATACCTCTCAATTGAGACAG
>NC_043015.1:24294759-24322259 GCF_006345805.1 Octopus sinensis
TACTTCTTCTTCTACTATTACTACTACTACTACTACTACTACTACTGATGATGATGATGATGATGCAGCTACTCCTGCTACTTCCATCATCACCACTACCACTACTACTATATTTTAAATATCTGCAGATTGCAAATTTCTGCAGATAAAAGGAGAGGGGACAATAGTTATTGCATGTAATAGCAAAGTAAATTACAAACTCTGCCAGAAGCATCGTCACTGGCTCCACCCATTGTCACCACTTGTGGTCATTTTCTGCCTGGTCACTCGAGCTGTTAAAAACAAATGTCATCACTTTCGAATCAATCCCTACCACCTTACAAACAAAAGTCTAAAGCAGCTGTGCATCTGTTGCGCTTTTATTAACAACACAGAAGATATGATTACGACTGGTGTGTTTGGTAATAGGTCAAATCACTCAGCACTGGCCTAGGGTTAAAAAACAACAACAAAAACAACGATATTCCGTATGTTCTTAATTTGACGGCTTTGTCTCTGGTTGGTTGATTGCTCACTTGCGGAATTGGATTAAATTAATAGTTATTATTTTGTTCGTGTTTCCAGAACGTCTGGAAAGACTTTGACAATTGATTGCTGGTCAATATGATTGACATTATTCACGTTTCACCTCACACGGCGGCGCAGTGGTTTGAGTAATAATAACATCATTATATTGTCCGACAAAATATCTTGAGGTATTAGTTCTGGTCTTCTGCTCACTGTGTTCAAATCCCACTTTAGCTAATCTCGCATTTCATCCATGCTAACCTCGCATTTCATCCATTCGGTGTCGATTAATAAAGTACTAGTGATTATTTGGAATTTATTTTCTCTGTGATCCATAAAAGGACCGAGAAAAAAAAACATACAGATCGTGGCCCAAGTAACAATTTTACCAACACAATCTGGACCGGGGAAGAAAGACAAGTTATGATATTTTATTCAGTTAAGAGTTTCGTCGACTTTAATTATCATATCTCCGAAATAAAGAGAAAGAAAAGTTAACTTATAAGCGTATATGAGAAGCACTATGTTGATAATAATTCCTCTTTCGCTAGAAACAGATTTTCCTCTTTTATGCTCCCTCTCATTTCAGTTATTTTAAAAGTAATCACCGAATTCTATAATAATTTAAGAAATAAACTCAAGCAAAAACGAGGTAATGATAAGTATAAAGTAACACAGGCTTGGTCAGATACACTGCGAGGAACTCTGTCCGTGACTGTTGAAAAACAGCAGTGAGAATCTTGGTAAGGAAGGAATTCCTCACACTTGATATTCAACGGATGAAAATCAAGGTGTCTTAGAATATGAGGATGAGGAAGAGTAGAGTTGGTAAGTAGAGAAAAGTCGTGTTTTTACATGTTTAAAACTAATGGTTTTAGTATCCACTAGATCTGAACAAAGCCACTTATAAGTATGAAGTACGGGAAATAGTTTTATAGATTATAAGATTGGCGATAGATTGGGGAAGAGAAGGGAGGCAAATTATCACCGTCCAAGCCTACTCCACATCCTTATCTTGAGGCTTACCTGTCGCTACTCTTCAATGTATATGTATATACATATATATATATATATATATATATATATATAATAATAATAATAATAATAATAATAATAATAATAATATAATAATAATAATAATAATGATAATAATAATAATAAAATAATAATAATATAATAATAATAATAATAATAATAATAATAATAATAAAATAATAATAATAAGAAGAAGAAGAAGAAGAAGAAGAAGAAGAAGAAGAAGAAGAGAAAATAGAGAAGTTTTTAATAAATCTATTAACAAAAAATTGACAAACATCCCTTACAGCTGTTTCAATTCAGACCCTCAGAAAATTAATTAATTTAAAAATTGCTTGAAAGTCGAATCTCTTCAGATGTAGATAAAGATATACGAAATAGGTGTTCAATCTCTGCATGTTGAGTAAGCAGCTACAAACCGTTTACTCATGAAAGAACATAGCATATAAATAGTAGAACCCTTAGAGGGGAGTAAAGTTGATTATAATGGAGTCGTGAGTCGTAAAACAATACACGCATCTGAAGTGTTATGTATAAGAAAGCTCAAGTAGGTGTAATTGGTAAAAATGTTATATTGTGCTGTTATGTCACTTCTTATTAAATCAATATAAACTTAGTATGTAGTGATTATTTCACCTGTCGCAATGATGTGAGTTTAAATTCCACCGAGGCCGACTCTTCCTTTCATCCTTTAGGGGTCGATAATTTAAGTACCAGTAAACACTGGGTCGATGTAATCGATTATCCCCCTCTCCTAAATTTGAGGCCTTGTGCCTATAGTAGAAAGGCTATAATTAAGGTGGAAGACATTCAGGCAATCTAATTAAAAGAGAAGTAAGAATATTGACTTAATGTTAGAGTATATAAAAATTATAGATAAAAACATAAAGTACGATAAATAAAAGAAAATAGAGAAGAGAGTGAAAATAGATAGAAAGAGAAAAAAAATAAATAAATAAATAGAGAATTATAAATTATTACTCTACACTCCCTTAAAAATTTATTATTGAGCTAGACTAATAAAGACTAAGAACTATTGGACAAAATTTAATTTATACATTTCACATATGTAATGTTCGTATAATGAATTAGCGGATGTAAATATGTTAAGTTGCTCATGTACGGAGGTATGGTATTTGACATAAATAAATAAATACAAAAATAGGAATTAAAGGGATTAAAAATATGCTAATAAAAGTGATAATAAGAGCTTAAATATGGGTCAATTCAACAAGTTGAATTTATTAAGAAGAAATATCTAAATAGTTAAATATATAAATAGTTGAATATAAAACTCTCAAAACCGGAATTAGGTTTTAATATAGAGATGAATGGCTAAAGAAAATCTAGGAATAATCTAATTTAGGGACATACCAAAGCGAAAGCAGATAGAACTAAATAATTGTTAATTTACAGTGAGTTAGAAAATAGCGACATGTTTGGTTCATACAGTACAATTAATTCGATTTAGAGGGAAAAGCTTACGAAAAACTAGGAACAAACTAAATTAGGGACTTAAAATTTTTATACACATGAGATAGACATGCGTATAAAGAGAGAGAAGGGGTATATATAAGAATTATAAAAGTTAGTATCTGCTTACTAGGAGATAATTTAATTGATTAATTTTCTGAGGGTCTGAATTGAAACAGCTGCAAGGGGTTTGTCAATATTTTAATTAATGAATAATAATTTATTAATTACCTCTCTATTTTCTCATCTTATTATAACAAATATATATAAACCACGGTTTATATAGTTAGTTTGCAGTTGAATATTAACTGTAATGTTCAATATTCTTTGTATAGGCAACTAGCCAGTACTTTCATAGGATTTTGCTATCCTTCAGTGAGGTTTGTAACCTTTAATTGTACTTATACACCCCGCTTTCCATACACACACACACACACACACACACACACACATATATATATATATATATATATATATATATCTATATATATATATATATATATATAATATATATATATATATATATATATATATATATATATATGAATTAGTTCAGATACGTTTCGAACATACTAGTTCGGTACAAATGTCGTACTCACCGTTGCTTGGCGTGGAGAAAAATTCTCACTTTAGACAATAAGTGTTAGAAAACGTACCAGCCATTATCACAAGGTACCCTCAGACGGAAATGGTGAATGCATTTCTGTTTCTTTTTCGCTATCATCAGCAACGTGTACCGCAAGAGAGACAACCCTGAAATGACTTCCGGGAAGTTAATTTCTTTATAGTTTGTTTTTGCTTTTTTTTTCTGTTCTTGTTTTAATAGCTATAAGGTAAATTGAGAATTCTTTGTAACAATAAATACGGCGACGGTTGAAGTGAAATATGTCCGAAATATATATGAACTGATCTGAATGTTTATTCACAACACTGCTACCTACATACATACATACATACATACATACATACATGCATACATGCATACATGCAAATGAACTCGCTGCTCCAGGATTCACACTGATGTCTTTTCTCCCCTCAGATCAGATCTATAGTTAGATATCCTCAAGCTGCATTTACCATCCTAGTCTTGGAGAATCTACAATAACCAAAGACATTGCTACTTTTCATTTAAATAAATTATTTTAAGAAAACGAAATACAGATGAAAAAATAGAGAAAACGCTTTCGAATGGCGTGCCTTCAATGATAGAATATATGACTGTGGAATCTGAATTAAACTCGGTTAAATAAAAAATTATGACAAATCAGTGAGAAACCAGTAATTAGAGACATTCAGAAATTTCTCTCACCATTTCACACATTTGACCAAAATCTTGTTGCTGCAAATAGAATTCCTTTAGTTGAGAAAAATTTCAAAAACTTTTTCAATTTTCAGTTTGTGAATAGGTAAATAAATGTGGGGACCAAAATTGAAATATCTTTCATCAGAGTAATAGTTTTGGTTCGGAACTTAACTGAAACTAAACATTAACGAATGCTTAGAAATATGATATTTCAAATTCGATTAATTAAAGATGAACATTCTACTATTTTCTATCCATTCGTTTGCCAGTCTGTATATAGCAATATCACTTTCTATATATAATAACGATATATATATATATATATATATACAGACACAGAGAGAGAAGAGAGAGAGAGAGAGACAGACAGACAGACAGACAGACAGACAGACAGACAGACATACAGATAGATAGATAGATAGATAGATAGATAGATAGATAGATAGATAGATAGATAGACAGATAGATAGATAGATAGATAGATAGATAGTATTATTGTGTACATTTGCACCAATAAACTGAAACCTAACACAATACAGCTATTCAATAATATTAATGGCTTTTTTTAAATGTTTTCTCTAAAATACCTTTCTCTATTATGATCCGCAGTTCGATATACAATTGATTTCAGACTCTAAATTCCAACAAAGACACGGTACGGAATGAGAGAGAGGAGAGAAGGAATAAGAGAGTTCAATAAGACAAAAAGAGTGAACTCGAAACCCCACTCAACTCAAAATACAAATAAATTTTACTTTCTGAATGTATACAATCCACGCCATCATTAAATGTTTTGTTGCTAAACAGATATAGCTAATAATACACACGTATACACTTGCGCGCGCTCAGGTGCGTACGCCGGTACGTACGCATGTACGTGCGTACATGCATACATACATGCATACACGCACATGCACATAGATAGATAGATAGATAGATAGATAGATAGATAGATAGATAGATAGATAGATAGATAGATAGAAAGATAGATAGATAGATAGATAGATAGATAGATAGATAGATAGATAGATAGATAGATAGATATAGATAGATACTTAGTTTTGCTCTTAGTTCCTTCCTGACGATTAGCCTTCACATTGGGCCTCAAGTCGTAGCGATTTGTTAGTAGTGCGCTAATATGCAGAACGAACATTTCATCACTGCGACTTGTGGCAGGCGATATGCGGAAAGTTGCAAATCTAGAGTTTCTGCAAGAGATATCTTTTTTTTCTCTAGTATAGGTACAAGGCCTGAATTTTGGGGCCAGAAAAATTATATCGGTTTTCTTTTTTATCGACCACAAAATGATGGAAAGCAAAGTAGTCATTGGCTGCATTTGAACTCACAACGTAATGAGCCGGAGAAATGTCGCCATTTTGTCAAGCTCGGTAATAACTCTGCCTGTTCGTCGTCAGAGTTATATGTACAATATACCCAAGTTGGGTTCATCAAAGCTAAAATATCCAGGGTCATAATTTTACTCTATCAGGATTGACCTAAACGGAACAACAAAATTTACGCACTGAACATAGAAGCTAGTTGATGCCAGAAAAATAATTAAAGAGGTCTTCAATGGGAATTGAACTCAGAACATAAAATAACTAAAGAGTATCGTGTATATTAAATAACAGTCTACTAGTTCTGCTTAATCCAGAGATCATGAAACTCTCAGTTGCAAATTTTGGCAGAAAGCCAGCAATTTTTGAGTAGAGGGCTAAGTCAATTACATTGACACCCTAGTGATCAACTGGTACTACTTATTTTATCGACTCCGAAAGGATGAAAGGTAAATTCGATCTCAGCAGAAGATGGACATTCCGAACGTAAAAACGGACTAAATCCTGATAAGCATTTCGTTTGGTACGCTAACGAATCTGCCAACCCAGCGCCTTAAATTTATAAAAATATTAGCATGAGGCCAAATTAGCATGAGGCTAAAAATTAGGCGATGTGTACGGTTGATGATAGTATTATATCATCGATCCCCAGAAATATGATGGGCAATGCTGGACTGAGTGAGGTTTAGGCTCAGATAGTAAAGAGCAAGCTATATTGTCCAATGTTTTACCAATTTCGGTAATTTACTGTCTATAAGTAATATTTCGTAACAAAGGCGTATGGCCAGAATTTTTCATGGAGAGCAACCATTGATTATGTGTACGTCAGTACTTGACTGGTACTCTAAAAACCAAAGTTGACGTTAGTCACATCTGAATTCTAACTATTACCAATACACAAAATTTGCAGTCCTGAATAACAAATGCTTTCAAATTTAGGTTCAAAGATAGCAGTTCTAAGTGCAAAGGTTAATTGATACGGTGAACGCCATTACTTGGTGCTTTAGTTTATCAACCGTGGAGAGATGCAAAGCAAAGTTAACCTCAGCAACACTTGAACTCTTAATGTAATACCGCACGGCATTATTTTCTTTCGATGCTCTACTGATTCTACAAAACTACTCCAGTCATTGTCCATATTAATGATACTAAGGATATTGGCAGTAAAATATGAGGAATGGAAAACCGAACTAACATTGCATAAAGTATAAATAAATACTGTTTCTAAAATAACGAGCAATTAATTAACAAAAATTTTAAGAAAACACAATAAGTTTTACAAAAGATGTTTTTTTTCGTGGCGAAGTCTTAATTAGTTGTTGAGAATATCTAAGGATATTCGTGAAATTATTTCGGCAGCAAGCAGAATCTCATATTTTTCACCATCTGTACATTCTCAGGGTTTTCAACTTCCTCTTTGTATGTCTTTAGTTGGAGTCATTAAAATGAAATGAAATTCTTCGACGTATTATTCTTTCGACTGTTGATATTTGTTTCTCTTTGAAAAAATCTTGTTTGATGCTTTCTATTTACGTTCTTCATCATCATCATCATCTTTATTATTGTTATTATTATTATGCTTTTGTTTCTGATTCATTTCTTCAGGAGGATTTCATTTTCACAAATCTTATTCCTTAGTGACAGTTTGTTTGGTAAAACAATAACTTCCAGCTATGTTCAGACTTTCTCTTTTTTAAACACATTTCATTGTCTCCCTTAAGCTGTCATGCCTCCAAATCCGACTTCTCTAACTTTCATCACAATTACTACTTGACATTTAGCTTTTAGTAATCTATATTCTCCATTGTTAGAGAGATTTTATTTCACTATTTTTGCTCCATGATATTCTGCATGCGTTTATTAGTCGTTGTTATTATGTTTGCGTTTTTGCTTTCTTCTTTATATTATTTCGAATGTTTAGTTGATTAATTACTTCAGTCCTTCTCCTGACACATTCCAGTAGTGTGTGAGTAGAGTGAATCCCGTCACCAAACACTACCACCACCGCCAAATACCACCAGCGCCGCCGCCGCCACCACCACCACCGCCACCACACACACAGACACACACACCACACACACTGTCAGTAAACACCAGCACCAACGACGGCGGTTTTGCCTTTTCATTTCCTCAGATTCTTAGATTAACCAAATTTCATTTGTATATTTTTCTTTTGGAAATATTCTCCAATATTTTGATTATCGGATTGTATTCTTGCTGCTACTGTTGTAAACGGTGTTGTTGTGGAATGTTCTCTGGTCCTAATACAGGCATATATGCATTCAATTATATGCACTTATATAGGGATATATCTATCTATCTATCTCCCTCCCTCTCTCTCTCTCTCCTCTCTCTCTCTCTCTCTCTCTCTCTCTATATATATATATATAATATATATATATATATATATATATAATATATATATATATATATATATATATATATATATATATATATGCGCACGCATATGTCTATATATTTATTTATATATGTTCATATATATGACTTTATATAGATATCCATGCATTTATATATGTTCATGAGTGTGTGTGTGTGTATAATGATTTCCTAACACAAACCAACTATTAGATGAAATGTTCTTTGTCCTCTCCCTGCCATTCATGTCACAACTACGTTCGCCTACGTGTCTGGTTCTTCTCTCGTTTCATGCCACCTCCACTCACACTCTCCTCACTTTTATGCCTTTCCTAACCTCTTCATCCATATTCTGCGGTCCCACAACAGCCTGCATTAAACACTGCACCAAGTCGGACCACTGACATGCCGGTTCTACATATGTCTTTCTCACTGCAGCAGTTTAACCCTTTTGCTACATAAACATCGTCTGAAACACTCTGTCGTTGTTTCAATTAATTTTGTAAATAATAAAGACGTTAGCAAAATAATTTAGTTCTAATTAAGGATTAAATTAACATGAAAGTTTGATGGAAGGATTTAATTTAGATCATTTTGTTTCACAGACACACAGTTCGTTTCGGGCGGGTTGGTAACGCTGATATAAACATTTAAAGCTATATTCCAGAGAAATATGAAGTAGTATTGTTGCATTTCGGGACGGTCATTTTTTTGCCAAATAAACACACGCACTATATATATTTTTCTTCACTCGTTTATTACTGTTCTTATATTATTATTTTAACTCAAGTTCATTATCCGTAAATCTTTCGTCACACATCTCTGTCCTCTCCAGCGACAACTTTCGTTTTCACTGAAGAGGTCATAGATGTGTGACGAAAGATTTCCGGACAATGGACAGGAGTTAAAATAATAAAATAAGAACAGTAATAGACGAGTGAAAAAGAAATATATAGTGCATGAGTTCATTTGGCAATAAAAAAAAAGAAGTGACCACCTTGAAATAAAACAATATTTGTTTCAAAACCTGATTTCGCATCAATCATCTTGCAAAACGAATTAATATGAAATAGTAAATCGATTGAACAGCCCATTCCCCAGCCATTTTAACTGAATTTCCATTTTTCCTTTGCTCTCTTCAATTTACCTCCATCTTTGATTCAGCTAAAATCAGAAACTGCAATACCAAAATAACACGCTTGAGCGTACACGATTGTAAACTCTTTTTCTCTACGTTTAGTAGCCACATTGTCCCAGATGTGGCAAGCGTATCCAGTCGCAGGTTTCATCCAAGGATTAGCAGCTGATGTGGAAAACATACACTCTAAAGAGTGAGAAAGCTGTTTCGAACGTGTATTCATCAGAAAAGACATTCGTTGAGATTGAGACTTAAATCCCAAAGAGATTGCGATGACACTAATCACCTTTTTTTCGTGGTTTATGTTTTGTTTTTAGTAATGTGTAAGTATTTTCCCTTTTCAAGGAACAAATTGCCTGATCGAACTGAAAGGCATGGCAGATGTCTTTGTTCACAAAATTCTACAGATGTAATGTGAAGTTAGGATTAGGGGTACAGTACGGAATTGCATATGGACAGTGCTTTGGTACAGGAAGATAGGACGGAATGGAGAGTGGTATCACCTGCGTGGGAGTGAGGGTTGTTGGAAAGGATGTACAGGATTAAGTAAGAGATGGCGAGAAAAAGCAAAAAACAAACCCCGTGACAGAACAGAGTTTTGCAAGCACGGAAGAAGAAAGAGCCGTCGGCCCACCCCAAGGCTATATAATGAGATCGAACAGGAAAGCACTGATTCGACAGAGGAAAGCGTCTTGAGAGAACACTTAGAGCTAAAACTGATCGAAAGTATTGCTTATGTCATTGACACCAGCGCCATCTAGTTTTGTGAGTGTAAGAGCTCATTGGTCAGTGAAATAATGAAATAGATCATTAGCAATCTGCTTTGTGAATGTCATATTGGTGATCGATTTTGAAGTGCGAGAGATTCAAAGTTAAAATGGGGCGTTTTAGAATTATCTGTTTCCATCACATTTTTGATATTTGAAGGTGGATAAGATTTTAATTAACGCAATCAAAACAATAGCCCTTCTTCTGAACGAAGTATACTGTACCGGCTTTACAAGGTTTGACATATATTCCTATAAACCCGACAGAGAGAAAAGGAAACGACTATTTTGGTGAGTATGGTGCTTCACATCTTAGCTGCACCGTTTGACCGTAAATAAAGGTACATTGTCAGGGCAGAGAATTTACGGCTTCTGCAAAATGTTGTCCATTAAATTGCACTTTTAAACAATTGATCAACTGGTGATTGTAACAGAAAATACTCAGATTGCCAAGTTGTCGGACTAAGTTAACGGCAGCCATACGGTATTAAATGAGGTACATATATATATATATATATATATATATATATATATATATATATATATATATATATATATATATATATACACACATATATATATTTATACTAGCAAAGCCTCCCCACGTCCATTAGGTGAAGAGAGTTAACTTGAACGGTGTTAAGTTGTGCACATGTTTTGTGATTGTATGGGATTGTTACTTTTGGTTAGTGTATGTGTGTATTTATATGTATCAGCCGAAATTGCTAGGATGATCCGGTTCTTGACTGAAGATTGAAGGCTTCGAATGTACCGTCCGTGTTTTTGGTATCGTCTTCTAAATGTTTTACGTTCTTGTCCCAGTTTGTATTTTTCTACATATAATATATATACATATATATATATATATATGTGTGTGTGTGTTTATGTGTGTGTAAGATGGTAACGTGTCCTCAAAGAATGAACTCACAGAAAATGGGCGTGCTGTTATTGTTGCAGTTGTTAAGATCCCGTTCCAGCTTTGATCAATCAGCGGCCCACGATGCAAGGCATCCTACTTGTAATCTTCCTGCGATTACCCAAAATGGCCATGCTTTATAAAAACGGTAATGTGCTATTTGAGGAGACGTTTTGCTGCTATTTTTACCAGACAGCACCAATGCTTAAAGACATCCTCGCCCCTTTATCTCTTTTATTTCAGCATTGTTCAATCGTATTTATCCTATCATCCATTTACTCAGCTTTTAAACATAAATTTATGTACTGCGGCAATCACGTTGCTTTTAGCTTTAGAAGCTAAAAAAATCTCTTTTTTGTTGTTGTTTTTTGTTTTCATGCTTAGTTCTTGTTGTTATTTTGATGCCGGAATCGGCATATTTGATCTAATGGCAGACTAACATGTAACATACTGAAACGCTACATCAGAGACAGTAGTTAAAGGAAATGTTTGTTTTTCATTGAGACTTTTAATGTTCCTCCTCTACATATTATAATAATTATATGGGTGTATATGCCGCAGTTGCTGCTGCTGTTACCGCTGCTGCTGCTATAAGTCTCATTATACCAATAAAGGGCAGTAAATAAAATTTAAGCATGTCAACAGACAAAAAAGTCAGTGGAGTTAGCAGAAAATGGCTGCAGTTTAGAACAAACATTGAAGTAGCTTTATATCTGTCTACAGGGAAATATTCTGTTTTCTTCTGAGTAGACAAAATAGTAATTCGTATCGGTGAAGCAGTCTCGTCAATTAAAGCAACCCCATGATGTTTTCAGACGTGTTGTGTAACAGTTATTTTATTCTAATTTGTTTAGTTTATATTTTACTCAACCACATCCGAGCAATAACGAAAGGCTAATCCACTTTTTGAAGAATTTCCTTTTAGCTGTAGTTTGGCCGAGTGAAATAAAAACTTAATTTCCTCTGTCTGCTTGATTTGGAAGAATTCGTATAGTGACTAATATATTTTCAGTATTCAGTTTTTATGCTCTTCAATGAGACCCGCAAGTCAAACCATAACATATCTCCCTTGTGGATTTGTTAACGATTCCGAATGTGACGGATTGAAAGAGTCGGTTGAGCATCGGACAAGAGATAAAGACTGAGTGCACATACCAGATTAGCGGAACACAATGAACGAAAGAGGACTACACACGCACACACACACACAGAGTAAGAGAAAAAGAAGCATAGAGCCGGTGGAGAGGAGGGAGAATAAAAAACAGCGTATTTATAGGAGGAGTTATATAACGAAAAAATAATGAGTTGCTCTCCGTGGACAAAAAACACCAGCGACAGGCATATTCACGTCTCAATCACATGAAATTTATTATGAATGAATATGTACAACATTGGTTCTTTAAGATGATTTTTAAGAAACTATATATTCTATCTTTGAAAATTAATATAGATCTCATCGTTTTGTGAAAGCATTGCAAAAAAAGTTTCATGAAAATAAAACTGTAATTATTCCATAAAAGTCGTATTTCTTCATATTATTTCAGGTTGCAAAAGTATTTCAAATTACTACCCATCATATGATGGATACAAATCTAGTATATGTGCGCGTGTGTGTGTATGTGTGTGTAATACATACGTATAGACACCTTCGCATAAACACAAGCACACACAGATATATATACACGCACACACACACACACACACATATATATATATATATATTATATATATATATATATATATATATACTGATATATATATATATACTATATATATATATATATATACTGATATATATATATGTACCTATATATATTATATATATATATATATAGATATATACCAATATGTATAGGTATATATATATCTATATATGTATATCTTATATATATATGAGCATATATATATATATATATATATATATATATATATATATATATATATATATATATATATATATATATATATACACATATATATAATATATATATATAGGTATAGTTAGAATTTACAAAAACCCAAAAGACGAAGACAGGTGTGTAAACAACAAAAAATTGTATTAGTTTAACGCGCGGGAAGGTGAGAAAGTCTTTTACGTGTCGAGCCTCTGTTCTTCAACAGAAAAGAACACTAGAAAATAAACAGAGTGAATAAAAAGCTTTAGTAGTTAGCAGTCAATACACACACACACACACATACATATATATATATATATATATATATATTATATATATATATATATATATATATATATATATATATATATATAAAGTACATATATATATAAATAGTATAAATATATATATATATATATATATAATATATTATATATATATATATATATATATAATATATATATATATAAATATGTATATATATATTGTTATATTTCGGAATGGTCATTTTGCCAGTTTAGCCAATAAAAACACACGCCACTATATATTTGGTGTTATTTTGCTTCAGTGTTATTTACATTTTACATTAATCTTAATCTTATTTCGGCCACAGTTCTTTCGTCACACTCCTGTGACCGCATCAGTGGTCCTTTGTTTTCTTCTTTCTTATTTGTGTCTTTCCTTACTAACCGTCAGCCATTTTGTATTTCTATTGTATGTCTTCTTTTGCGCATGCTTATATCTCTATGTGCGTCTGTGTTTAATTAGTGTGTGTGGGGAGGATGCCTGTAATATTTTTATCTTCTATTTACACGTTCGTGTAATTTGTTTTTGTTGTTGTTGTTTTTGTTTATTCTTATTTTGCTCATGTGTTTACATCCACTTATTATTATTATCATTACGTATGCTTGTATGTATGTATGTATGTATAACAAAAATACTAGTAATAATAATAATAATAATAATAATAATAATAATAATAATAATAATAATAAAAATCTTTTAAATTAAACAAAAAAAAATTATATAGTTATTTATTTCTATTTGTTTATTTATCTGTGTATTTTATTTATTATGTTTTCGGTTTTGTTTATATTGTAACCAGTTTATGGGGATCCTCTACCGTCATATGTTGTGGTGTGTTCCATTCCAGTTTCCTATTGAGGCTAGGTTTATCTTCTATTATGTGTGTAGCTCCTGTAATTTGTCTGATTGTTGCATCTGTTCTATGTGTGGACAAGATTTTAACTTCTATATATAAGTATGTATGTATATATATACATATATATTTATATGTGTGTGTGTGTGGGGTGAGTATGTGTGTGTGTGTGCATGAGATTTCAGTTTATGGAAAAGATTCAAGGGATTAATTCTGATAAGATTGATGCATTGCTCCACATTACTCACCCTGTTAGACGTATTTTGAAGGCATCCATCGAAACATATGTCGATGATATGAAGATATAATTGATATAATAACATCTTGAACGTTTGTCTCCATATTCAAATTTTCCGAGTTTGTGTGTATATATATATATATATATATATATATATATATATATATATGGAAAATATGGATTACATGGAAATATTATTTCATGTGAGCTCTCACACAAGAAAAAGAACCTCTCATAATAATAACAAAAATCATAAACCCGGGAGTGATTGTCTCCCCTTAAAGGGAAATTTAACCCTTTCCTTGATTCCTTAGTATACATTTTCTCGCTTTTTCTCTATCTCTGTTTCTCTCTTCCTCTCTTCGAAGGCAATTACAGGTGGCACCACCAGCAGACGCCAGTTGAATTTTCCACATATATAGAATCAATCCCAATATTTATAGTCATATTTTTATCAACACGTATGATGATCAAAAACAATATATTACAGGTAAAATGTAACTACCTCATTTTTCCCGCGTGTATCACTGTTACTTCCTGTTTCGACTCATTATTATAGATGACTGGTTTGAATGGAAGGTTAAGTTAGCTCTAAACATTTCCTTTTCTCCACACGGAAGAAAATAAAAGATAGAATCAGATGAAATGTATCAACAACCACAGCCATTCGTTTATTTTAATCCCTTTTGTTTTGCTTCTTGAATTCGGATGGATTGATGAATAGAAAGAAAAGATAGCTCTGGTATGACCAGAACTCCATTCATATAAACGTAGGAATCAAAATAGAATGGAACGCTAGTAAAACGTACATTTACACTTTCTTAGCAACAGTAATTAAATAATGATAAAAATTCAAAATAGGTTTATTTAAAATATTTTACAATACGCCCCCCCTCCACATACTGATTAAGCTCACGCGCACTAATTTTGACTAGTAAATGATGTGTTAATTTATTATGCACAATGTATTTCAGAGAACATATATATTCTCCTCGTGTATATTGAATGATTTCTCCCCAAATTCTCGCTTTAGTATTATATTATTCACAAAATTATGTCATTCACACATATTCTAATGCCACTTTGAGTAATTGTACCAACATATTCTCCTTTGCTGAAACAGGAACTTAAGCTACGGCACAAAAACTGATGCGAGGTTATCAAAGCCTATTTAGAGATGTTATTATCGAAATTGTTATAGAAAATCGAATATAAAATTTAAAATGTAATAAAGTAAAAAAACAAAGACTAGAATAAAAGGAACTAAACTAGAGATGGTCGGCAGATAAAGTTATGACAAAGAATTCCTAAAAACTAAATTAATTTTAATTAAGGAGATATCAAAATATTTAGTAATCTTCAGAGAAGTGTGCCTTCATGAAAACATTCAAAATATAAATCGCGAATTTAATAGTTTCAAAAAAGAAAGGACTTTGATGGAGTATGCTTCGCGTTTAGGCTTGGTTGACAGATCCGGTTCACGACCACGAAGAGTCGGGTGCTGCGATCGAATTGTGCTCGTGTGTGTTACACCATAATCTGTTGACAAATGCTGTGTGAGGTCAGGTATAGAGGCATGCACTTTGCAACACAACGCTGCAGATAAATAGACGATTGCTTGTTTTAACTTTAAGTTATAATAAAACAATGTCTGTATTAAACTTATGGATAATTTAGCTTTGTTTGTAGAGTACAAATTTCTTATTTAACAATAATAGTATTGATAATGAATTTGAACGTTTGGCCAGCTAAGCCATCATCCACCTTCGAAGTCACTGTCAATAGCATTCTTGTTGAAGAATAATTTATATGAGTGTGTTTACATGTGTGTGCATTAATATTGCTTTCTAATTAAGGAACAAAGCCAGCAATCTCGGTGAGGTGTAAGTCGATTACATCGACCCAAGTAATTAACTGGTATTTATTCTATCGACCCCGAAACGATGAAAGGCAAGTTAATCTCAGTGGAATTTGAACTCAGAACATAAAGACGGACAAAATGCCACTAAGCACATCGTCCGACGTGCCAACTATTTGGCCATCTCATCACCTTATTATATATATATTCATATTACTCACGGTAAACATTATTATGGATCCATTACAATCGATTTTACCTATCTATGCACTGTATACTTCGATTAATGTACACACTTCTTTAACAGTTATACGAATGCCTCATTTTTCAGACTTATTTTTCTTAGACGATTACGCATACATAAAGACATACTTACATGCATATATGCCTAAATACATACGCGTATGTGTGTGTATAGTAGTAGTAGTAGTAGTAGTAGTAGTATTATTATTATTATTATTATTATTATTATTATTATTATTAGTAGTAGTAGTAGTAGTAGTAATTGTTGTTGTTGTTGTTGCTGTTGTTTCTTGTTACACAATTTCACTGATTCGCTGCATGTAATCTTTGACACCGCTAAACGTTACGTTATAAATCTTTATTAGTTTCAGAACTTTACTAATCTCTTCTTGGATGCGACATGGCCAAATGGCTGCAAAGTTCTCTTTCGAATGACAGGTCCCCTGTGGAAAGACTCTGTGTGGTATTGGGGAAAGTTGTGTTTTACCATAATCCTGAGTCAGTCTAAGCCTTGACAATGAAATTGATTAAACAAAAACTATGAGAATTCCCATTGGATAAATTTTCATTAAAGAGACCATAGACTACTGATGCATTTCAATGAGCTGGTAGTTCAGTTGTTCGAACAATTGCATACTCATCGTCGAAGGCGACGGCGATCCGTTTCTTTGTTAGTTTCTTATTTATTTATTTCCAAGTCTGGTTCCGTCGTGTAACTCTATAGAGAAATGCGCTTTAATAGTGACCACCCTTGGGTGAGATTTGGACATTTGTGACTACACTCTCTGGTTTTCCTTTATTTATCTTTCAAATTTGTTAAGAATAGCAGTGTCCATAAGATTTAATTTATTAGTTATTTCCAAATGTAAAATGTTCCACATGCGACCACCCAAGCAGCATTTCTGTGCGTATTCATAACTTCAGTGTCCAGATCTTACTTTTACAGTGTCAGTTATAGCGGTAAGCTTAAGGTAATGAGTGTGGTTGACACAGGTTTCAGACAGAGTTACCCAACTTGTCAATCAGACAGAGCAGTTTGTGACATTTTGACGGAAAGCTAAGTTTGGGAGAATTTTTTTGTTTTTGCTATTTTACCCTGTTGGGTTTTTGCTATTTTACCCTGCTGGGCTTCGTTACCGAAATATTTCCGTCACATCCGTCACACTTTAGTAGCTTATTCGGAGAAAATCATCCATGGGGTGAAGCATAAATTACAAAAAAAAAAAAGAAAAGAAGAAAGCAAAACATCGCATCAACAATATTTCTCATGCATTCTAGCATAAAGTTTACAGAATTAATTCTCCCTGCTATATTAAACATGTTAAACATTAGTCTTGAAGAATAGCCTGTAATTTGTGCGACATTGGTTATTTAAATTCAACTTAGAAACACAAAAGGAAAAAAAATCGATTTTTTTTTTGTTCTGCATAATACAGGAAGCATACGGAAAATAATCGAGACCCATAAAGGATAAAATTAATATATTCAAATTTATGCAATCTGGAGTAGAGGGAAAATAATATTGCGACTTTAGTCACAATGTCAATATTGAAATATTTGAAGAGTTACCCAAATTCAAAACAAGTATTGCATACACACCTCTAATAAAAATGAAGCCAAGGACAGGATTTAATGAGCGCAATTGTGCGATCGTGCAGGAATAAAAAATAAAAGACAGAAGATGAGAGACAGAACTAAATCTGAAACCGGAAAGTTCTGATAAGAGATTCATTTGTCGGAAATGACCAAAAGCTTTGCTTATGGTGAGGTAAACACCACCACCATCAAAATTGTTGATTAAGAGAGCTTGAGTGAAATACGAGAATACATCTGTTCAAATTTATTTTTATATTGTGATGATAGTAGAATATAATGATACACTGATTATGACAATAAATTTGAATATAAGATATTCACCGAAATCTATACACTCTGTAAACTCTATCTTATTTATAGGGTTTACAATTTATTTGTTTATATTTTCCGATAGATTTATGAAATCCTGACATTTTTAAGCGTAAGAAAGAAACTGCAAGTTGGTTATGTCAGTCTCAGCGACATAAGCACACTTACATAGATCCTCGTGCGAAACCTTACCTATTTGATCAAACCTGGAAAAAGGCCAAGTGGACCTCGGTGGATTTTTTAAACCAGAATGTAAAAACACATGTTGTCCAGTGATTCTGCCAGCTCGCTTCCATAATAAAATAATAATAATATAATAATAATAATAATAATAATAATAATAATAATAATGTCTTGGTATAAAAGATGGCCTACAGCAAATATTCTGCTCAATACCACAGATTTGCTTGTCAGTTGTTTGACCTTAACCAGTTGAGCATGTCCCTTAGTGGCTGACGATATGTGCATCTCTGATCACGAGCAGAAGTAGTGGGGGAGCATCATAGCCATGTGTTGAGAGGGATTCTTTGGGGTTTGAATAATTCACCTCTGGAAACATGGGTGGTTCTTTCAACATCCTTAAACAATCCTTATTCAGGGACCTTTTGAGCGGGATGGGCTACTCGACCTCATGAAAATTCTAACTGGGCCCCACCTGCAAGGTCATGTGCTGTTTATCTTGATATGAGATCACCATGTCGCGCACATATGGTTGTGATGCATGTGCCTGGTGTACCTTTATCAGACGGGTAGTCATGATGGGTATATTGGGCTTCGTATATTTTACCCCAGTGTCACTTTGATGGCATGCACTGCTCTCTCACTCAATAATAATAATAATAATAATAATAATAATAATAATAATAACAACAACAACAGTAACAATAATTTCAAATTTTGGCACAAAGCCAGCACGTACATGGGAGGGGCTAAGTCGATTGTACCAATCCCAGTGTTCAAATGGTACTTATTTTATCGAGCTTGACGGGATGAAAGGCAAAATCGAACTCGGTGGAATTTAAACTGAGAACATAAAGACTGCCAATAAACATTTTGTCCGGCGTGCTGACGTTTTTTTTCCACTCTGGTACAAGACCCGAAATTTGGTGGGAAGGGACTAGTCGAATAGATCGACTCCAGTACGCAACTGGTACTTAATTCATCGACACCGAAAGGATGAAAGGCAAAGTCGATCTCGGCGGAATTTGAACTCAGCACATAAAGACAGAAGAAATAATGCTAAGCATTTCGCCCGGCGTGCTAACGTTTCTGCCAGCTCGCCGCCTTCATGGATAATAGAAATAGACAAAAGAATGAAGGGTTACCACCAGAATAGGTTATTCACAGTAAATCAGAAGATATTCTAGAAAGAAAGAAATGGAGGGTGAACAGATAAAAATTTGATACCAGATAACATTGAAAGTCAAAGGTTTTTGGAGCGCAAGAATGATGCTGAATGATTGCAAGAACTGAAACAAACAGTAGTCTGTCCAAAACAGGCAGAACTAGTCATTTCAGTTAGGGAAGTGAAGGAAATCAGCCAAAAAATGAGCAACTGGAAGGCCCGAGACCAGATGGAGTTCAAGGCTACTGGATCAAAAGATTTGGTGAATGTCATGCACGAATAGCTGCGCAACACAACACCTTTTCATTTGGCGACCAAGCAACACCAGAGTGGTTGACATTGGGTAAGACAGTGCTGTGCCTGAAAAACATCGTAAAAGGCAATACGGTAGACAATTACAGGCCGATATCCTGTTTGCTACTTATGTGGAAGTTATTCACTGAAATTCTCGCAGAGTCAATGTACGAACATCTAGAAAAAAATGGAATCCTGCCACATGAGCTGAAGGGTTGCAAGCGTAAGTGCAGGGTGATTAAGGATCAACACCTGATAGATAAAACTGTACTCAGTGACTGCAAGAGGAGTAAAAGTAACTTAGCCATGTCATGGATCAATTATCGTAAGTTGTACGATATGAACTCACATTCTTGGATTATGGAGTGTATGAACCTGTTTGGGATTGCATCGAATGTTGAGCGATTGCTTGGAAAAAGCATGGCGAATTGAAGGACGGACTTGACAGCATACGGAAGAAGTTTAGGGACAGTAGAAATTAGGAGGGGCATCTTCCAAGTGGACTGCCTGTCCCCACTGATCTTTGTACTGTGCTTGATACCACTGACACTGAGTCTGAGGAAAGCAAAAGCTGGGTATGTATTCAAAAGCCACCTACAAAAAGTCAACCATTTGTTATTCATGAATGACTTCAAACTTTATGATAAAGATGAAGCCCAAGTCACTTCCCTCGTTGATACGGTGTATACCTTCAGTGCTGACATCAGAAGTGTGGTGTGTTAGCATTGAAGAGAGGCAAGATTAAATGTATGGACGGACTAACGATATCGTCGGGGGAGGTTATGAAGCAGATAGAAGAGACGGGCTATAAGTACTTGGGGATTTTGGAAATGGATAAATTGATGGAGAAAGAAATGACAGAAAAATTTAAGGTGGAGTACTTAGGCAGACTGAGACTGATCCTTAAGTCGAAATTAAATGGACGGAATAAGATTAAAGCTATCAACACCTGGACAGTTTCACTCCTTAGATATGGAGCAGGGGTGATCGCATGGAGAGTAGAAGAACTAAACAGCTTAGACATAAAGGTAAGGACGTTGCTAACTAGATACGGGTCATTCCACCCAAAAAGTGACACAGACAGACTGTTTGTACCAAGAAAAAGAGGGAGAAGCGTATGTATGAAGAGGATGTATGTATGTATGTGTGTATATATGTATGTATGTATGTATGTATGTATGTATGTATGTATGTATGTATGTAGTTATACTCGACACCAATGAGGTACCTTTACAAATAAGAGTTTAATACCAGGGTAAATAACAAGGAAAATGTCATTGAAATTTCTGTTAGAATCCATAAAATACTAACTTAAGCATATTTTCCTATTTCATTCTTCAAACATCCATTATGATGTACAATGACGGAATAGATTCTAGACAGATTCATTTTTTCTGCTCTAATATCAATAACAAATTCATAACAAGTGTTTTTAATGAAACTATAACAATCAATCGTCTGATAATAACAATAATAATAATAATAATACTAATAATAATAATAATAATAATAATAATAATAATAAATACAAGTAGTCTAATAATGTCAGCGTTGCCAACTCAGTTTTATAGAGACAGATAGCAGAACCATTTTAGATAACAAACTACAGTTGTCTGTGTTTTTTGATTAATCATAGTGAACTGCACAATGGAATATTGCCCGGATGTCTTAGACTGTGCTTTTACTACACATACAGTCACATGATGACTGTATATATTTTTTCGAATGGTTGAACAAGCTACAACCTCTCGCCGACCGACTCTCTCTCTCTCTCCTCACACTTCCTTACTCTACCCCAAGAGGGGCATCTTCTTGCTTGATTTCAAGCTATATTGACTCATGGTCCACCCAACCCACTCGTTTCCCTTTCTTTCGCTACCCATTTTTTACCCACCACAACACTCACTAGTCACGTGCTCCAGTCTTCTTTCTTTGAACATACGTTATTTGTATTTCTCTCTCTGCTTGTTTACGAGCCGCAACTGTGAACATTATAGGAGAAACCTTCACCTGACTCGAACCCTCCAATGAGGAAGAGTTTAAAAATCTATTGGCATTAATACCGTTCTCTATGAAGATAAGAAATCCTATATGTCTTTCTTCTGCCGAGTATTGCTTTGCATAGAATAATGTTCATTGCTTTTTTTTTTAATTTTGTTTTATAGTTAACAATACATTTATGTAAAAAAATTATTGTTCTTGTTTAGCCCAGGACACAATAACGCAGAAATATGATCAAATAATTTCCAGCCTTGACTGTCTCTTGTAATTAGGAGTATATTAGCAAACCCAATGTCTTTAATCTATTTTCAAAAAATAGTATTAGCTTCGATTTGAGGGCGATATGACAGCTACTTCTAGTAGGTCGTTCACCCATAGAGTTCCATCGCCATACCCGACAAAGCACTTTATGCAAGTTGGTTCTCTTTCTTTTGCATTGTATTCTACATTTGCAATAAATTCTTTTGAACTGTTCCAGTTTATGAATTTATATTAAATTAATAAATTTATGAAAACAACCTTTGAATACTTTCATAGTTTTTATAACTTTTCCTCAATATCACATTGGCTATCGCCATAAACAACAACAACAGTTCAAGCCATATTAGCATCAGTATCAGCAGCAGAAATAATATCAGAGTCTTAAGAAGGCACCAAGCAACATTTTCATTAGTTAGTATTAAAAAGCAATAAATTATTCCTCGGGTAGAATTATGTTTATTTAAATATTTAATTAGTCTAACTAGGTTAATTCTTGCTCGTTTAAGCAAAATGTTTTAATATCTCAAAGGTTTGGAATTTTATATTGAAAATATGAAAAGAGATAAAGAGGCCCAACAGACACTGAGCCACAAACAAAACCAAAAATTATTTCCAATTTATTTCAGAGGGAATTTATTATTCATTTTCAACAGCTACTCTAAATGTTATAATTTATTACATTTCCATATTAGACTCAAGAGAGAGAGAGGGGGGAAGAGGGACAGAGAGAGGGAAAGTAAAAAAGAGGAAAAGTTGCGTATATACAAGATTTTAAATACTGATAGCGATAGCGAGATACGAATTTCAAACTTCCTCTGCTATTTTCAATTTCTTTTTATTCGACTTGTTTAAAATTTGTCTTCTAACTCTAACTAATCTGATATAATTTTTGACAAATTATATCAATAATCTGATGTGTTTTCCTTATGAAGTATTTTTATGTCGGTTGTGTTGGTCAGACTCAGGCCAGCGTTAAACCAACAGAGCCATGAAAGAAAGCATTCCAACCATGGCTATCAATCTTTACTTTTTAGTCAATGAATGTTAATGGCTCCTTTTTACTGTTGAGAATGTACATTTGCATGTTATTTCTAGCAAGTCACGAAAAAAAAGACTATTGCATTAACTCCATGTGGCCTTAAATATTTAACCATAACGATTAAAAATGCAGTATCAAAACTAGGGAGTGCGATGGGGATGATGGAGAGCGGTTCCACCGGGTGACATTTTAATAGGGGAGGTAGATTTGGGGTTTGTTAATTACGTAAACACCAGGTAATCTCTTGGAATAACTAAATCAATCCCTGAACAGACGTGTTGGCGAGGAAAAATTGTTTTACGTTGATGATAAGATAGGTCCTAGTAAAGTGTGAATTTCCGCGACCCTCCCACTAACTGTGCAGCCTGATGCTTACTTTATAGCGAAGGGTAACTGAATGTAACGACAGACAGCTAATACATTAACACAAACACGCAGACACACGTATATCGACCTCTATAGCTAAATGGTAGCAATTATATCAAATCACCCCAGTGTATTACTTTTAGTATATTCTATTAACTGATTAAATAGTATTGACATTGTATCTGTGAAGCGTCTGCCCCTGAGATCGCTCCTGCTGCAATGCTAATATGTATTGTTAAGAGGTAAAAATAGCTATACGTAATAACACGATTAACTTATCCACAATTCTTTAAAAATAACTCAATGGGATTAGAAGATAGTGTGACTTTCTTGTTAATATAAACCATATTTTATGTGTTATAAACCTGTTATCAGCTGGAAAGAAAGTTATCGGCGATATGAGTGAATAGGTAGATTTCAATCTTTTAAATAGATTTTAAAAAAGAATGATAGACGAAAGAAGCAATGATTGGAAAGGACAACTTTAACAGCAAGGTAGGAGATAGCTTTTGATTAGTAAAAAGGGTTTCGTAGATTCTACAGAGAGTGGGAACTTTAATTTTGGAAACGCTGGGAGCAAGAGACATAATAGAAAGAAAGAGAGGAAATGAGAGTGAGGGGTGGTAGCGGCAATTGGAGTGGAAAGAAAGGGTTGATTCGACGAGTAAAAAAAAATTTCATTAAAGTTTGCTTATATATTCGGCAAGTACAGTAGAGTTGAGACGGTAAAATTCATTTGAAATTTAAATTAACTAATTCGATTTATAGCTAAGAGTCAGAATAAGCCAAAGGTTGTTTTTATATATATATATATTTAATTATGTCTGAAAAAAATCCACGCAGTTGGATATTAATGTGGTTATTTAAATATTTAATTATATGTAAACATTCATTCGATTTGGCAGTTTATTTTATATTTTCTGAGCACACCCACGTTTTAGTTATGTTGTTAGCAATTTACTGGAGTACGACTTTTTTTCTTTCTTTTTACTAACAAAATAAAACAAGCCATTGCCAGTGAGTGAGCGGTTCACTATACCCATTCAATCATTGGCGTACCTTTAACAGGTGTGTACAGAAAGAAAATACATAACAATACGCATCATTATAAAATATAATCACTGCTAATAATATATATGTGTGTGTGTGTGTGTACGGTTATATATATATACACGCACATGTATATATATATATAATATACATGCATTATATATATATATAATATACATGCATATATATATAATATATATATATATATATATATATATAATATACATGCATATATATATATATATATATATATATAATATACATGCAATATATATATATTATATATATATATATATATATATATATATCTATATAATATACATGCATATATATATATATATATATAATATATATATATATATATAAATATATATATATCTATATAATATACATGCATATATATATATAATATATATATATATATATATCATATATAATATACATGCATATATATATATATATATATAATATACATGCATATATATATAAATATATATATATATATATATAATATACATGCATATATATATATATATATATATATATATATACATGCATATAATATATTATATGTATATATATAAATATATAATATATTACATATAGATATACAAATATATATATACATATCTATTATATATATAATATATATATTATATATATATATATATATAGATATGTATATAATACATATATATAATATCTATTATATGTATATATATATGTATATATATCTATTATATGTATATATAATATCTATTATATGTGTATATATATATATATAGGCGCAGGAGTGGCTGTGTGGTAAGTAGCTTGCTAACCAACCACATGGTTCCGGGTTCAGTCCCACTGCCGACCAATGCCTTGTGAGTGGATTTGGTAGACGGAAACTGAAAGAAGACTGTCGTATATATATATATATATATATATATATATATTAAGGTATGTAGAAAAATACAACATGGACAAGAACGTATAACTCTTAGAAGACGATACAATAAACATGGACAGGACATTCGAACCCCTCAGTCTTCAGTCAAGAACCGGATCATCGTAGTAATATATGTGTGTGTGTGTGTGTTTGTGTGTCTGTGTTTGTTCCCCTAGCATTGCTTGACAACCGATGCTGATGTGTTTACGGTCCCCGTCACTTAGCGGTTCGGCAAAAAGAGACCGATAGAATAAGTACTGGGCTTACAAAAAGAATAAGTCCCGCGGTCGAGTTGCTTGACTAAAGGCGGTGCTCCAGCATGGCCGCAGTCAAATGACTGAAACAAGTAAAAGAGAAAAGAGTAAAAGAGAAAATATATATGTATATATACATATATATATGATATATATATACATATATATATATATATGTTATATATATACATATATATAAAATCTATTATATATATATATATATATATATATAGTGACGTATTTTTGCCATTTCAATATGGCTAACCCTAAGGGTGGGTGCTACTGTAGTTTTTAGCCCCAGGAGGACACACTCCTCCAGCTGGCCATAGACACACTATCTGTCCTGTCAGTGTATCTATATATATATATATATATATATATATATATATATATATATATATATATATATATATATATATCATATCTATACAATAATATGTTACATTACTCGATAGTCAAGATGAAACTCAGAGTTTTATCTTGACTATCGAGTAATGTAACATATTATTGTATAGATAAATTTCTGTATTTACTAATATTGAGGTCTCTTTCTTTCTTTTGTTATCTTACCGTTTTACCAATATATATATATATCATATATATATATCAAAATGTAACCACATGTGAATCGTTTGCGATTTTCTTTCTCCGTCATCCTTTCTATTTTCTATTGGCGTTGCTCGAAAAGTTAAACCATCTTTCTTTCGTTCTCTGAGCGTCTGCTAATACTTTACATGTACCGCGTCCTGACGTCGTTGCGTTTTTGTGTTAGTTGTTCTTCTTTTTGGGGATTTACTATAGATTATTATTATATTATTATTATTATTATTATTATTATTATTATTATTATCATCATCATCATTATACCAGTTTCAGCTGAAAGCTGTGGCCATGCTGGGGCACCGCCGTTTTGCTACACTTATTATTGAGAGCCTTTTCTGATATATATCATTCAATGAATAAGGGATTTTGATGTAGTTACCCTCATTTGCACCTCTCGTCGCGTGGTAGGTTCATGTGAGACTCTCGACAAGAAGAAATCGAGTTTTGATTTGAAAACACCTACATCCACTTTGTGTAGGTCCCTCGCGTTCTTTGGGAGAATATTAACAATCTGTGGGATCCTGAAATCCAGGCTGTTGCAGTAACTGATCCTGGAGCGCGACGGCATTGCTGGGATCTTTGGCACTGTGCAGTGTCAGCCCGTCCTGGCATTTGTGTAGCCTTCAATGCCAAAATTTGGCACAATCCTTTCCAGGATCTTCCAGATGTATATCATTGCATATCTCTCATCTTCGCTCCAGGGAATACAGTCTTAGCTGTTTCAGCATTCCCCAGTAACTGAGCTGTTGCAATGAAACAATCCTCTTTGGGAAGCTTCGCTGGATTGCTTCAAGGTCCGCTGTTAATTACACACACACACACACACACACACACACACACACACACAACACACACACACACACACACACACGCACACACATATATATATATATATATATATTATATATATTATATATATTTGTTTTTTTTTTAATACGCACACGATAGTTCAGATTGATTTTATACGGCAATAAAGTATTATATACACCATCTGAATGGAGATAAACGTATTTAGTTTTAAAATACATTTTAAGATCTTGTCTATTGTGCACAATCACTTCTATTGTCAAATGAAAATGATGAAAATGTTCGTCTAGATCTGTTGTATGTATAGGAGTAGAAAAGAAAAAGGTTGGTAACAATGAGTCTGCAAGTTTTATACAACTGAATAGAATTAAATAAATATATGATTAAATAAAAATTCAA
>NC_043015.1:24327259-24342259 GCF_006345805.1 Octopus sinensis
TATATAAATAGATACAGAAACAATTGTCAGTAATATAAACTTGCTACTAACTGCGGCAGGTTTTGCTTCAGTACTAAGCAACACTACAGATGAAATGTAAGGAACGTTTGTAAAGAGCAAAAGTTAAAGCAAAGATGAGATATCGAATACTTTGGAGATTTGCCGGTGAAATCATACAGTCATCGGTCAAGCCATAATTTGTCTGTTGACCCTGTGAACACAGGGGTGACACTCCAGCATAAGAAGTGACTGAATTCACTGAAATAAAATCGTATATGTGTATGTGGAAGTATTGAACTTACGATCCACATATGAAGTATTGTCAGGAAGCAACAAATATAAAAATATATATAATGTCTTCGGCATCTTAATCTGTATGTCTATTTCATTTCTTTTTTTCAAGTATAAAAACATGTCCAAAATATTCACAATGTGATTTAGTTGATCATATGGCGATTGTCAAGTAAAATATCTCGTGCTTTTCTTTTAACAGTTTTAAGAATTCTTCAATACCATTTTCTTATATTCTTTCATATTATTCCAGTCTGAAAATATTCACAAAAGCCGGCACGATAATGCAAGGAGGGAGGTTTTCTTGGCCTGTGTTAAGATTACTCTCAAAAACATCAAAGTCAGGCCATTGCCAAACCTTAATGATTGATAACCTAGAAAAGTGCCAGCCCATTGATAAATTACTAAAGGTCTCGCAACGGGTGCCAAAACATATATATATATATATATATATATATATATATATATATATATATATGCGTGCGCGCAAACGTATGTATGTGTGTGTGTGTGTGTGCGTGTGGGTATGTGCATGCGTGCTAGTGTATGCATATATATATATATATATATATATATATATATATACATACATATATATATATACATATATATATATATATATATATATATATATATATATATATATATATACTACATATATATATATACATATATATATATATATATATATATATATATATATAAATGTTTATGTATATACGTACGTATTTGTATGTATGTGTGTGTTGGTATAGGTTGTTAATAACCCAAATTTCGAAGCTGTCTTTCTCAATTGGATATTCTTATGACACTTCATTTCCCCTTCACCAGATGCGGGCATTCAGTTGTAAAATGGAATTAAAGCAAACAGTTCGATTCTAAAAGTCACTCTCTTTTCATTAGTTTGTCCTTCTGATCTTGCAAATTAGAAAAACCAGACATTATATATTGTTCAACTGAAAGGCATCGGTTCTTGAGAGGAAAGTAAATAAAATTTATAAATATCCAATGGAAGATGTGTGCTTACGTGCGTCATATATATATAATATATATATATATATATATATATATATATGTGTGTGTGTGTGTGTGTGTGTGTGTGTGTCTGTGTCTGTGTCTGTGTCTGTGTGTGCATGCGTGAATATATATTGATAGGGAGAGATGTATGTATATATATGTATATATATATATATATATATATATATATATATATACACATAGAGAGAGAGATACATGTATACATATATATATATATGCATGTATACAGATACGTACAAATAAGTATGCATGTACATATACATACATATATACATACACACACACACACACACATATATATATATATAAGCGCAGGAGTGGCTGTGTGGTAAGTAGCTTGCTTACGAACCACATGGTTCCGGGTTCAGTCCCACTGCGTGGCACCTTCGGTAAGTGTCTTCTACTATAGCCTCGGCCCGACTAAAGCCTTGTAAGTGGATTTGGTAGACGGAAACTGAAAGAAGCCCGTCGTATATATGTATATATATATGTGTGTATGTGCATGTTTGTGTGTCTGTGTTTGTCCCCCCAACATCGCTTGACAACCGATGCTGGTGCGTTTACGTCCCCGTAACTGATCGGTTCGGTGAATAGAGACCGATAAAATAAGTACTAGGCTTACAAAGAATAAGTCCTGGGATTGATTTGATCGACTAAAGGCGGTGCTCCAGCATGGCCATAGTCACATGACTGAAACAAGTAAAAGAGTAAAGAGTAAAAATATATGAGAAAATGTATTCAGTTTTACAAGCAGAATGAAATCACCCATATGGGATCTAGGAAGTACCAGTTTAGTTTTGGTGCCCATGCTATCGTCTCACCGTCCTTTTTCGAAATAGCTGACCTTTTTGCTGGAATTCTACGTCAGCAACCACGTGTTAACATATTTGTCGCTGACAAAGTAGAGACCGTTAGTCATTTTCTAAGTCAGTAACCCTAAGCTAATATATTTCCTGTGTGTGGCGTTTATTCAATACACCTGTAAAATTTGGCATTGCATTGTGATCTGGTGGGTTCCATAATTTATGTTGTAGTTGTATGAACAATTTAATAAAATTTCTATATTTATATGCAGTGTCATGTATGTATATAAAGCTACAATTATAGGTAGTGAAGTTCGTGTCCTCTAACGATTTCTTCACAGTTTCTCATCGGACAAGCTCAGACGAATTGATCTTCACAATAAATTTTTCTGAACTCACGATTCACACTATGTATTCCATGGTTTTTAGTTCCTTGTTATTCTTTAATTGTATAAGTAGATAGGCCCTCCGTCGGCTATGGCGAGGAGTGTTCGAAGAAATTCGAGCAAAAGAACGACCTACTAGCAAAATTAATGTGCATATAGCCGAGCATTCCAAAGGCACGCCTACCCTTAACGGAAATTCCAATGAGATTCAGCGTGACACAGAATGTGACCACGCTGGCCCTTTGAGATAACAGGGACAACTGATTTTTGCCAGCAGAACAACGTGAAATAAAGTGTCTTGCTCAAAGACACATTGCATCGCCGGGTATCGACATTACAATTGACAGTCAACTACATTAACCATTAAGCCATGCTCTTCACAATTTTTTTAGTAGATTTAGCATAAAACTTTATTTTAGCGCATCCACAAAAAACACGCGTGTATATAATTTAAAAGAGGAACGTGTTTGTAAAACTAGAAACAGTGAAAGCTTTTGCGAAACAGAGAAATCCCATCACATCTGTGTTAATCTGATACTTTCTTTAAAATTTATATAATTAAATATGATTAATTATAATTAATTTTAAAGAAATCTTTTATATACATATGTACCCGCAGACACACACACATATACAAGCATATATACATATATGTATATATATATGTGTGTTGTGCGAGTGTATATAAGCGCCCGTAAACATATATACATTATAAACATGTATATTCTAAAACATGCATCTCTCTCTCTCTCTCTCTCTCTCTCTCTCTCTCTCTCTCTCTGTGTGCACACAAACACATATATAACACATGTTTGTTGCAGAGATGTATGTGTATTTATCTGCTGCGTGTGTGTGTTTGTGTGAGGGGGTGTATGCGTATTTGTGTGTGCATATATGTATAAATATTCGTGTATCTAGATGTGTGCAGACATGTTGCTCTGTACGTATGTGCATATAAATAAATATATATTATATTACATTATGTCTCCTATCTTGTATTCTGAAAGTTCGTTCATTATAATACAAGTTGGTTTATTGGTGAATCATTGAAAGTCTATTGAAATTTTAAGGAACTTATTGAGAAAAGAATCTGAGTCGACTCGCTCTTAATACACTTATAACTAATGGTTTCATACAGAAAATACTAGAGACGAAACACAAAGTCTACAGAACTTCTCCAAGCTCTAGACTCTACCATCTTCACCTCGGCTTCATTATTATGCATCACATTACTTCATCATATGACTATAAGCTGGTCTCGCCGATATTCAACTTCGGTGTATACAGCTAATAGCTGAATTGATTACAGCGCAATTACATTAGTTCCAGCTCACACTGTCTGATCAAATCTTATGCCAAACAAGAGAAACACAGAAATGCGTATAAATATTGGTTAACGTCTTCTGGTTAGGGTGTTGAACACGTGCCGTTATGACGTATGTTCGATTCTGGGACCGTACGGTGTGAGTTTTGACCTTGAGCAAGGCACTCGATTATGTGTAGATACAGTAGACTCACCTTTTCAAAGGCTATCACACCCATGGCTTAGTGGGTAGGTTGTTGCATTCATAATCGGAAAATTGTGGTTTCGATTCCTGAACCGTACGATGCGTTGTGTTCCTGAGCGAAATACTCCAATCCATTGAGCCTGCAAATATGAGCAATCGTCTGACAGACCGGCGCCCCATCCAGTGGAGTTACATACGCCAGAGAATCCACGAAAATTGCTCGGGAATGACATTTCATTATATATGTAACCCATGCAGTAAATGTATAAGCAGGGTAAAATCTGTCTAATTCTCTATAGGCTGAAAGCGGTGACGGACAACCTACTCAGAGATGTCGACATCAATAATAGGCAGCTAATCTATTTAAATACTCTACAAATCCAGAAGCTACAGAGAAATCGATCTTCCACTTTGCATACCGTAATGGTTTAATACTTTATTTCATAACAGGGGGCCTAGCGACAGGGATCTCGGTAACGGACGAGGACGAAACGGGATGTACAAATACGAGTGGTTTTCTTAGCTCCGCACTCTTGCAAAACGACGTTAACAGGGTGCATGATACAATCCCTCGCATTCTTGGCCTTACTTTATGTGTGTGTGTGTGTGTGTGTGTGTGTGTGTGTGTAAATATATGCATACTTATCTGCGTGTTCATGAATGCGTCTGTGTGTAAGTTCATTACTGTACACATAAGAAAAATTCCATATATTCCCACACACGTACGCACGTACGTATGTACGTAAGAGTGAAAGCGCGTGGCTTAGTGATTAAGAAGTTCGGTTCACAATCTTAAGGTTGCGAGTTCGATACTTGGCGGTGTTTTGTATCCTTGAGTGAGACACCTTATTATATGTTGCTCCAAACCACTCAGCTGCCAACATTGAGTTGTACCTGAAATTCAGGGCCAGCCTTCTCTCATTTTGTGTCACAACCAATCTCCTGAGATTATGCTCCGAATCTCTCCTGAGAACTAGGGTACGCGTGTCTGTGGAGTACTCAGCCACTTGCAAATCAGTATCGTGAGGAGGCTGTTTCGCTGATCGGATCAAATGGAACATTCACAGTCGTAACGGTGAATGTATGTGTGAAAATAGGTTGGTAGGTATTTATGTATGTATATATGTAATTTGAATATAGGATAAAATCTTCATAAGAATTTATCAAGTAGTCAGCGTGGAAACCTTATAAGGGAAACATTTTTGGTAGTTTTGACTTTAAGAGACCCTCATAGGGTGAGATATTTACGTGTAGTAATGACCTTAATATAAAAAGAAAAACGTATGCATTAAAAGGTGTGTATGTATGTATATATGTATGCGTATATGTATGTATGTATTCATGGGTATCTATATATGTATGTATGTATGTATGTATGTATGTATGTATGTATGTATGTATGTATGTATGTATGTATGTATTGATGTATATACTTTACTTTGCAGCACTACATTGCGTTGTGAATTCAGAAGACATCCAGAATAATTGCATGGCGGTCAGTTAAGCTATTAAATTGATAGATTGAAGTGGAATAGCAGCGACCGGATCATGTGCTTTTGATAAACATCTGCGACACTTTTAGTAATAAAACAGGTGTGTGTGTGTGTGTGTGTGTGTGTGTGTGTGTGTGTGTGTATTACATATAGATTCGATACAATCCATAAAATGTGTCTTTCCTTCATAATATATATTTGTGAAATTGTGATATATTCTAGGAATCTGAGTGTTGATGAGAAGAATCCTTACAGCAATATTAAGGAATTTTTCACGAGTTCAAGAAATTTATAAGGCTTCGTCTGCAATTGAATTTCAGCTTGCAAAATATCAAAATATTCTTGTAGTAAATAGCAGGAAATTATATATATATATATATATATTTATATTTATATATATATATATATATATATTTATATAATTATACATATATATACAATATATATATTACATATGATATACAAATAAATATATTATATATATATATATATATATGGGTACAGGAGGTGACCAACAGTAAACAACATGAAATACGAAAACAATCAGTTAAATACATAAATGACGAAAGAAAAAAAGGTCAAATAGTACAAAGAATAGCCCTTCATCTGTCGTCGGCTGTCTATCCCCATTTCAAGCAAACAACGAATATATATATACATATATATAATAACAAAGGGTAAAATTAAGTAATTAACTAATAATCAATATTTCACAAGTAGAATTCGACATTTTTGAAGTAGAGGAATTGTTTAGGTTCTTTGGGTGCTATTTCTAAACTCGGTATGTGGTAAAGCAGATCTTTGCAAAACCCTAGTTATAAAGTATACATATATAATAATATATATGTATATATATATTATATATATATATACATATATATATATATATTATACATATATATAATAAAAACATAATATAACTATATATATATATATAATATATTACATATATATAGTATATATATACATATATACATTTATATATATACATATATACATATATATACATACATATATATATATATATAATATATATATATGTGAGATAGAAAGATGAATAATCTTGTAGCAGATTAATCAAAAGTTTAACCGATACCTTGGTAGCAAAAATCACAGCAGAAGACAGCACGGTTGGAGGTACAACCATATGGTGTTGCAACCGTGCGTTGGTGCGATAATTGAATTTTAATCTCCATTTCTTCATTCACTATTATATATTATATATATATATATATATATATATATATATATATATATATATATATACATTATAACTATAAATAAGGGTATCTGAGAGACCAAACAATGCCGAAATAGCAGTCAAATCCATCAGGGATTTGACTGCTATTCGGCATGGTGGTGTCTCTCAAATACCCTTATTTATAGTTGTAAAAAAATGATTACCTTTGTATGGTATTTATTGCCATGCTGGTTACTTGATAATATCGATATTTAAATATCGATATTAGCCTTATTTATAAATTTATATAATTCGTCACTATATTCACTGCGGTGTTTATTTTGACCATATCGCGCTTATGAGGTAGTTGGTGGGCGATTTGAACTAGCCTTGTACATACGTGCATATATATGTATGTATGGACGTTCGTATATGTAAGTATAACGTTTGTTCTGTGTATATATATTTGTATTTATGTGCCCATCTGATATATTCAACTGATGAAGATAGAGCTTATTTAATGCAAAGCTAGAAATCCAGGATCTTGAATTATTCAGTAATATCTTTTTGCTAGACTATTTTGTCCCACTGTCTCATCTCATGGTGCGATATGTACATTTAAGATGGTTTTTAGAGTCAGAGATTTGACTGCTATTTCGGCATGGTGGTGTCTCTCTGATACCTTATTTATAGTTGAAAAAACCTATTACCTTTGTATGGTATATTCCCATGCTGGCCACTTATAATATCGTATTTAAATATCGATATATCCTTATTTATGAATTTTATATAGACCCATATATAATATGTATACATATAAATAATATATATTATACAATATATATATATATAATATATATATATATATATATATATATATCTATATATATTATAATATTATATATATATATATTACTTGTGGTCGCTATGTTGATCAAAACTTTTACGGCAGAACCTCAGCTTGACCGTAGTCTAATGATTGAACCAAAGCAAAAGATAAAAGATTTTTTATTAAATAGTATCAAGTCTTAAATTTATTTCCTTTCAGAGATTTTTTAAAAGTCAAATTACAATTCTGAAAAAAAAACAAAAAAAACGTTTATTTTCCTTGAAACATCTTTCAAGCCGTCGTAGATTTCGATCTGACAATAGAAACTTAGGGAAGGAAGAATGGAAGAAAGAATATGTCTATTTCTCGATTCACTCACTGGACCGTGCTCCAGCTGGGACGTTACCATTCAGCCAGTAGCCGAACAAATCGGCCCCAGAATTTTAAGCTTGTACTTCTCTACTGGCCTTGTTTTCCGAACTGTTAAGTTATTGGGACGTAATCAAATCGATAAAACTTGTCAACGTTTGTAGGAAGAACGCACACGAACACACATATATGCATACACACACACACGACAGGCTTCCATACCATTTCCGTCAATCATATTCACTTACAAGCTATTGGTCGACCCGAGGCTATAGTAGAAGGCCCAAGTGGAACTGAGCTGAAAACCTCGTAGTTTCAAAGTGAGCTCCGTAACCACACAGCCAGGAATGCGCCTTTATATTGTAAATAAAAGATTGGGAAGTAAAAATGACGAAGCCTTTGGGTCACTGCCAAAAAATATAGAAGATCCAGCAAAGTTTCGACTCAACAAATTTTCGAATGATAGATTTTATTTATGCAAACAAAGAATTATTGATGTTAGATCGCAAGTTTTTCTACCGATAGTGTCAATAGTTTTTTTAGTTATAAGATTTTTACTTGAGACTCGAGACCCTCCTCCGCAAAACCCTGAGCAGGAAATAAAATAAGAGACCGCTTTGGCACGACATGGTGTTTATTGATAGAGAGAAAACGACGGACAGATAGATGCATACATAGACACACGCGCGCGCATACACACACACACACACACAAACACACACACACATACACACACACACATATATCATGTATGTGTCTATGAATCTGTTTAAATATGTGCGAAGTTTTCAGGACATCCACTAAATTGTTACACTTAAATATATATGGAAAACATTTTATGAAGAAAAAATGTCTCCAAATACATTATAAATCATGGCACATTATTATAAATAAAGTTTATATTTCTATATGCATTTAAGTTCACCGATGCTTACATGCAAAAATTGTTTTCGGTGCAGAAATGTATTGGGTTTGACTTTTATTTTCTTTCTTCTCAGAAATTATTAAATTACGAATTTAAAATTTGTCTGGAATTGATAGCTGCTAAAATTATATAAATTATAACATTTTCAAAAATGTCAAATTCAAATACAATTTTATAGATTCAAGTCATGAAGTTAGGAATTCATAACCAAGATAGATTGAAATTATTAACAACATCGCATGCATACAGATAAACCTGTATGTCTATCTTTATAACTCTGTGACATTATGCACGCAAACTAAGCACACACACACACGCACAGTCTCACTGTGAATATATATATATATATATATGAGTGTGTGTGGGTAAATTTGCATATTGCATATATTGCATACATAAATTATATATGAATGTGTGTGTGAGCAGCTTCATGAATTCATGTGACGGTATATCATTGTATCAGTAAATTTATATTCATCTGTGCATATATACGTATATATGAACTTATGTAAATATAACGGCATATATGTTCACAAATATATATGAATGTATACAACCTCCTTCGTATTCTTTCTCGCTCTCTTCCCTCTCACTCTCATAAACGTATATGCATACACATACATGCATGCATGCATGCATACTGATACCCATGCATACGAAAATTAAAGATACACAAACGTAATTTATAAAATCAAATATGTTTAAATTTACTAAAATCTTTATAGTCACATTTTGGGACATCATGACACCTTCGCGTAGGGATTATATATATGTTGGTGTGTGTGTGTTGCACAAAAATATATTTTAAAAAACCCAGAAAACCGAGATGGAGGAACATCTCCTTTGAGGAGAGGACTGGTGAGCACTGAAGAAAGATAAAACGAAAAAACAAATGCGTCTGAGGGAAACGGTCAAGGAATTTTGAAATAGCTCGACATTATTTCAGACCGTACCTTTCACAAACACACATCCTTATCTATCTACCTACCTACCTACCTACCTACCTACCTACCTACCTACCTACCTTCCTACCTACCTACCTACCTACCTACCTTCCTACCTTCCAACCTACCTACCTACCTACCTACCTACCTACCTACCTACCTACCTACCTACCTACCTACCTACCTACATACATACATACATACATACATACATACATACATACATACATACATACATACTTATACTTCGAGGCTTGAACACAAACATTTGATGTAAACATAACAGCAGGAAATTAACAAAAATAAACGGAAAAATAAACAAAACCATAATATATGGACACTCATCGGTCAATGTGTAAGACATTCTAGTGGTTTCCCACTTTTAATATTGATACCCCTCCGTCTTTGGCAGCGACCTATAAATGTAATTATTTATTACAAGGATCGTAATTCTTGCTATCGTTTCTTTTTCTCGTTCCATTTTTTGCACCAACCTTCTTCACATTTTCTCGACATTTTTTTGTTCGTTTCTTTTATTTTTCTTACTGACCAGCGTTCCTATCTTTTATAAATTATATATAATGGATATACAGAGTCTGAAAGGGATCTTTTCGCATTGACCGGCTGATTTAAAAAATAATTTCTTTGTAACTAAACATTTTAAAACTTCGTATACTGGTAGAATGTGTTACATGAAACATCTTTTTCTCTTGGCTTTCTTGAGCAAATTCTGTAGTTTGTAAGCTATTTGTTGTATAATTTCTTGCATTTCGGCAACTTCAACCAATCAATGACGACTATTGAGGTGAATACAATATCTGCCCTATTTTGTCAACAACAATATCTGGCGGTGTCATATGAATTTGTCACTGCTATTTATGACATATTTCATATCAGTTACGTTCATATGAATAAGAGATTATCGTTATTAAACTTTTATTAATAAACACACATTCTAAGTTCACAACATATGCAGTTTTAATTTCCCTCTCTGTTGCACAGATACACACATTAAATATTATATATTTGTTTAAGAAACAGATTGGGTTTATTTACATTTCTGAAGAAAAAAAGATACCCTTCCACCACCCCTAAACCTAACCTTAACCCTAACCCAACCCTAACCCTTACTCTAACCATAACCCTAAAACAGATTGAAATGCAATAGATCGATACTAGGGTCATAATTATGGGTGGACACTAAATAGGGAACGGTTTTGTTATCCAGCTCTGTTTACGAGTGACCCCTCAGTTTATGGCCACAAGGTATCTTTTTTCTCATAAATAACAGTGACATTTCCATATGACACCGCAAATAATTGTTGTTGACAAAGATCCGGAGAAATTGTATTCACCTCAATAAACGTCATTGATTGGTCGAAATGTCGAAATGCATGAAATTAAACAACAAATAGCTTATAAACTACAAAATTTTCTCAAGAAAGCCAAGAAAAGATGATGTTTTATAAACACATTCTACCAGTATACGAAGTTTAAAAGTGTTAAGTTACAAAGAAATTATTTTAAAAATCTGCCGGTCAAAGCGAAAAGATCCCCTGGAAGCTTGTTTTATGATACATTAAGTATTATATAAATATAAATATATATATATATTCAGGCAGTATATACACATACGTACGCACGCACAAGCACACACACAACAAAAGTTAAAGAGGGATGGAGAGAAAAAGAGAGAGAGAAGGGGGGGGGTAAAAAGATGAGGATTGTGGGAGAGAGAGAGAGAGAGAGAGTTGTCATGAAATTAAAAAAGGATAGAAAGCAAGCAATACAAAGGTGGCGTCTAGAAACTTAACACGCGTGTGTGTGTGTATTTGTCTGTATGTATGCTAAGATACCCTATCTTCAAAAATGATGGCATTTTAAAAGGAACTTAGTAAGTTTCTTTAATATTTTCTTGGAAATGCTTTGAAGGAGTGGATTAAAATAGAAATGAGTATGAATGATGGATTGTCCGATAGAAGTTGCCCAATTTTTTCTTTTTTCTATTTAGGCGAAAAACTATAATAAATTTGTTTATTTAATGGATGAAGGCTATTATTCTATTAAATCACTTCTGAGCCAAAACGACAGTGATTCTGATAAGGATTAAAAGTTATTTGTATTCATGACTTTTGATAAGAAATTCGGTAAAGACTTTAAATAACAAGGCTTATATGTAAATAATATGGCCGACCAAATGCCTTAACATACTTCTCTCAATAATGAAGTGAATTCGTGTTACGTCCACGCTGTGCCACGTGATAGAGTAGTGTGTAAACAAATGCAGTTTTCGGTTTGTCGTTTAGCTAGTTTTAGTCATTGGAATATGGCCATACTGGAATCCCCTTTTGAAGGGTTTAGTCAAACAAAGCAACCCCACTGTATTATTACGTTTGGTATTTACTCTGGTATTTATCCCTCAAACAAGCTAACAAATATTGTTAGGCAATGATAGAGGACAAACATACGCACACATGAATATATATATATATATATATATAATATATATATATATATTATATATATATATATTATATATAATATATATATATATATATATATTATAGAGAGAGAGAGAGAGAGAGAGAGAGAGAGAGAGAGAGAGAATGGGACTTCCATACAGCTTTCCTGTACGAAATATACTTAAAAGACATTCGACAGCCCAGAGCAACAGCAGAAGGTATTTGCCAAAGGTGCCATTTAATGAGATTGAACCCGAAACCACATTGTTGCAAAACAAGCTTCTTAACCACACAGCTGTGTGTGTATGTCTATACATATCTGTCTATGCATTTGCATAGAGATGCGCACACGTGTGCGAAACCGTGTGCAGGCAGTTGGTTACATGTCATCATATTTCTTTATTGCCCACAGGGGGCTAAACATAGAGGGGACAAACAAGGACAGACAGAGGGAGTAAATCGATTACATCGACCCCAGTGCGTAACTAGTACTTATCTAATCGACCCTGAAAGGATGAAACGCAAAATCGACCACGGCGGAATTTGAATTCCGAACGTAACGGCAGACGAAATACCTATTTCTTTACTACCCACAAGGGGTTAAACACAGAGAGGACAAACAAGGACAGACAAACGGATTAAGTCGACTAAATCGACCCCAGTGCGTAACTGGTACTTATTTAATCGACATTAAAAGGATGAAAGGCAAAGTCAACCTTGGTGGAATTTGAACTCAGAACGTAATGGCAGGCGAAATACCGCTAAGCATTTCGCCCGGCGTGCTACCTATTCTGCCAGCTCACCTCCCCTGTTGCATATCATCATTTATGTCCCCACTTCAGCTATTTTAAGTTTATAGACACCATCTTTGTATTGCCTGCTTTCTATCCTTCTTTAATTTTATGACAACTCACTCTCTCTCTCTCTCTCCCACTATCCTCATCTTTTTACCTACCTTTCTCTCTCCTCCTTTCTCTCCCTCTGTCTTGAACTTTTGTTGCTCTATCAATTATAATATTTTGCTGTTTTTCTTTTACTTTTCGCTCCCCTGTGGCAGATACAAGGATCTCATGTGGTTTTCCTTTTCAATAAATTCATTTTGTCTTCTTTTTTTTTGTCCATCTATTCATATATATATGTTTTCCCCTGCCTTCACTAAGGCGGAGGTATTACTTTCAGTCGTGTTTGTAGGAGTAGGAAGAATATAGGGAGGAGAAGCAGGGGGAGTTGGAGGAGAGGAGGGAAGATAGAGGGTACCTGAGTACACCGCCCGCAAAACTTGACTAGTACTATACTTTATTGACCCTGAAGTATGAAAGGCAAAATGGACCGTATTAAGATTTGAGCTGAACCGGTAAAGATCCGGCAGAAATGCTTCTGAGCATTTTGTTCGATGCACTAACGATTCTGTCTGTTGCTGTCTTCATCTTAGTTAATATTATAAATCTCGATGGCGGTGAGATAGCAGAAACACCGGGCGAAATGCTTAGCGGTATTTCGTCTGCCGTTACGTTGTGAGTTCAAATTCCGCCGATGTCGACTTTGCCTTTCATCCTTTCGGGTCGATAAATTAACTACCAGTTACGCACTGGGGTCGATTTAATCGACTTAATCCGTTTGTCTGTCCTTGTTTGTCCTCTCTGTGTTTAGCCCATTTTGGATAGTAAAGAAATAGGTATTTCGTCTGCCGCTACGTTCTGAGTTCAATTTACGCTGAGGTCGATTTTGCCTCTTATCCTTTCGGGGTCGATAAATTAACTACCAGTTGCGTACTCAGGTAGATCTAATCGACTGGCCGCCTTCCCCAAAATTTCGGGCCTTGTGCCTAGAGAAGAAAAGAATATTATAAATCTCGGACTAAGGAAAATAAAACTTAATTGTGGAATGGAGTTGATCTCAGTATGCAAGTAGCTGATGCAACTAATTACCGCTAAGCAATATGTCCGATGCTTTGTCGATCCTGCTGAGCCAGCGCCCTCTATCTTAGAGCAAGACATTGCAAATACTGAAGGGCTAATTAAAATTCTGGTGTGCGCCATGGCATTACATGATTAAGATGGAAAAATCAGTAAAGTCGAACTAACTTCGGAGTTGCGTTATCTTAGTTTCTGCAAAATGATTCAGGAAGTTCTATTGAATAATCGTTCATGAGTGAAAGCAGATGATGTGCAAAACATGGCAGAATTTTCAAAGAAGTTCTTTGTTGTTTCCACTTTAATCTTTTTCATTTATTGCTCCAGCTCCACCGTGTCCTCCTCCTCTCCCTGTCGCTGGCTTAAACTTGCTCTTCCTCTCTCTTAATCCCTCTTGCTCTCTCTCACTCTTTCTCTCTCTCCCCATTTCTCTTTTTCTCTCTCTCTCTCTCTTTTGCTCTCTCTCTCTCCCCATCTCTCTTTCTCACTCTCTTGATCTCTCTCTAGTTCCTCTTTAAATTTTTTATTGTGTATTTTTATTTACGGAATACAAATATTATTCACATTTTTCATATCATGACATTGCGTGAAAGACCTTTTAAAAACAGTAGTCAAATTTCCCTCAAACAGGTTTTTTCTTTCTTTGAGGAATAAAAATGGTCAATAATAGTTTCTGCTGCTACTGATCCAAACTGACCTGAGGCTAAACAGTAAGAACGACGACCAATACCTAAATAACACGGGTCTACAAGGTTTTTGGTGTTTAGGAAATAGACATCATTCCTATACAAATACATTCCTGAATCCAAATATAACCATCATTTTTTCCTCTCAGGTCTATTTTTCTTTAAATTATTGA
>NC_043015.1:24347259-24377259 GCF_006345805.1 Octopus sinensis
CTCTCGACTGGAAGGTTCTGAGAATCCAGGAACACATTCTGCGGGCCATGTCAAATTTGCTGCTTATATGTGTAGCCCAGCTTATGTTGTTGTCCACTGTTACTCCCAGGTCTCTGATGTTGTTGGATGCCATGAGAATTTCTCCAGAAGGAAGAGAGTATGGGAGTTTCAGAGCGTCCTCCCTTCCAAAGTGGATCAGTTCAATTTGTCTTCATTTAGCAACATGTTATTCTTTTCCGCCCATTGGACAACAGCCAGTAGGTAGGTCTGACTGAAGGTTTATTCGGTCATCCACGCCATTGATGACCTTCTGGAGCTTGGAGTCATCAGCGAAGGTTCTGATGTTACTGTGTTTGGGATCAGTAATATCATTTATGTAGATGATGAAGAGAAGTGGGCCCAACACAGTGCCTTGTGGGACACCACTGCTGACTTTGGCTGGGCTGGATTTGACTCCTTCGACTACAACATGTTGGGTTCTGTTAGACAGGAAGCACTTGATCCACTGCAGCAAGCTTTCCAGTGACACCAATATTGGACAGCTTTCTCAGAAGGATCTTATGATCAACCCTGTCAAAGGCCTTGCTGAAATCAAGGTAGATGACATCAGTGTTGGAACCTCTCCCAAGGCTCTCAAAATGTCATCAAAATGATGCAGTAGCTGCGTCAGGCAATCTCTCCCATTACGGAATCCATGCTGGTTGGGGTTCAGCATATTATGCCTCTCAAGAAGTGAGTCATACGCGATCTCAGCACCCTCTCAAATACCTTGATGATATGAGAGGTGAGTGAGATTGGACGGTAATTCACGGCAAGCGATTTGTTTCCTTTTTTGAAAACTGGGACAACAGACTGGCATAGAAGGTCCTCTGGTATATATCCAGCATCCAGTGAGTTCCGCCACAGATTGGCTAGAGGGGGTGCAAGTTGGTTTTGACACATCTTCAAGACACAAGCAGGGAACCTATCGGGACCTACTGCTGAATTATGCTTCATTTCCTTTATTGCTGCTAAGACATCAGGAGCGCCAAATGTTATGTCCGATAAAGTGTATTGGGGAGTAACATCACTGATACAGCCCAGATCAGTCATATCAGGATTGCTGAAAACAGAGCAATATTGTTTCTGCAATATCTCTCCCATGGTTTTGGCATTGTCTTGAAGAGTACCATTTTCATCAATCAGAGGGCCAACAGTAGAACCAGTGACTCTGTGTTTTTTTTGCAAATGAAAAGAACACTTTGGGATTGAGTTTGATCTTCTCAATGGCCCAGGCCTCTTCAGCTCTTCGCTGACTATTGATGATAGACATCATGTTGTTTTGGAGTTTATGTTTTTTAATCTCTAGCGACGAGATGGCAGTCAGGTTGGTGTGTTGCTGTTGACAGTATTTCAGCATGTTGATCTTTTTGTTGATTCTTTTAATTTTCCTTATGAGAGATTTTCTATTTCTAGGGATTCGACACTTAGATTTGTTTGCAGATCTTAATGGGGTGTGTCTTGCACATATGTTCGTGATGGTGTCTACAAGTGACTGCCAGGACTTTTTAATGTTAGTGGGTGTGTATGTGTGCGTGAAGACCAATCGACTTGTGCAAGATCATTATTGATCGCTTCCCAGTTTGCATTGTGGAAACCATAGTGTCAAATGGATGAACAGGAGGGATGACATTTGTTTTGCATTTTGGCCAGTGAAATCTCAGATCACAGAGAACCATGTCATGGTCGGAGAGTAGGGTTTTCTCCACTGCAATATTGTGGATAGTATCAGTGTGATTGCTGAAAATTAAGTCTAAGACGTTTTTGTGACATCTCGTTGGTTCGAGTACCAGTTGGGACAAGAAGAAGTCATCCATGAAGTCAAGAAGCGATTCCACTGCCTCCCTGTCAGGGGTTGAGAAGAACCTGGCGGCAGACTGTTTGTAGACCAGTCAACCCCGGGAAGGTTGAAGTCTCCCATCATTAAAATGTTGTCAGGTTGACACTGCTGAATGAAACACTTTATGCTGTTGAGGCATTCTTGAAGCATGGTAGGGGCGTTGGGGTGGTCTGTAGAGCCCAACTACTGTTAAGTTGTTGGTTTGACTGAATACAGCGACTGCTTCGCAGTATCCATTGAAAATATGTTCATGGCTTCTGTTGAGAATGAATCATGGACATAAATGGCAGTCCCACCCTTTCTTCTGCCAGCACGATCAGCACGAATGGTTTTGAAATTTTTAACTTTCACCTCGGCTTCCAAGTGGAGGTCACTAAGATGGGTTTCAGTGAGGACGAAGAAAGGGATGTGGTTTGGATGGGCCTCGACCCAGTCCTCCAGGAATCTTATCTTCCATTTTTGTGTATTGGTGGAAGGGCTGATGCCTTGGGCATTAAGCAGAAATGTTGAGGCGAGAGTGGATGGTTTTAATTGTTTTGGTGATTTGTTTATTTGATTGCTTTTTAATGGCATGTGCAGTGGGGTATTTGTGGTGGATGGTGGTGGGTGATAGCTCGGATGTTTTTTTCCAGTTCTTTTGCTAGATTCATCATAGCTAAAAAAGAGGAAGTAGAGGTGGTTTCTTGTCTAGGGAACCGCAGGTGACTGTGGCCGCGGCTATTTTTATGTGAGTGGTTATCTTTAAATGTCCGACGAGTCCCCGGGAGATGGGTAAAGGGGCAATCCCTGTGCAGACACAATCTGTCTCGCTGGGAATAGCGGCAGATTTGGGGATTCCTTGTTTGAGATATTGGTGGTTGTGGTGGTGTTGTATTATGGTGGTTGCTGTTGTAGTTTGTGGGGATAGAGCGTTTTGTTCCAGGTAAATGGGTGAATTTGCAGTCTCTATCAGTGCACAGTCTATGGCGAAGAGAATATCGGCAAATGATGGGGTTTCGAGTGGGTGTGTAGGTGCGTGTGTTGTGTGAGTTGTGAAAGGTGTAGATGATAGTTTGTTGAAGTTTTGGCGACCTTTGTGACCTGTAGGAGGTAATTCCTTGAGATAGCATTAGTAGTAGTAGTTGTAGTAGTAGTAGTAGGTAGAAGAGATGTTGACAGTGGTAATGATTGAGGAGGTCGATTCCAAGACAAAGATGTTTGTCGATACATAGTTGGAGTTGTACTAGTAGTAGTAAGCAGAGGAGATGGTGTTGACAATGATGATGATTGAGCTGCTGGGGCAGTGAAAGGAAGGGGTGGTGCTTCCTGCTGTGTGACCCTGATGACTGGGGGGTCAATCGTTTCGTTTAGCAAATCGGCCATTGTAGATGAATCGAGGAGTGGTTCATCCTGTTGTTGTTGCTGTATCTGTTGTTGTTGTTGCCGCTGAGTTTGTTGTTGAGGTTGTTGTTGTTGTTACCGCTGAGGTTGTTGCTGCTGAAGTTGTTGTTGTTGCTGTAGCTGTTGTTGTTGTTGAGGTTGTTGTTGTTGTTGTTGCGCCGGTGATGCGTTCGAAGAGAAAACACATCTCAGTTTATCGAAGTGTTTATTTATTAATTTAAAAGCAACTTCGATTTGTTTTAATTTATTTTGTATCTGCTCTTCAGATCGAGTTTGCAAATGGTGAACTGCTCGTTTAGCAATTTCGTTCAGATACGAAGCACCTATGCTCTCTGTTTCGGTAAGGCCATGCCATGTGTTGATAAGAACGTCGACTTCATTATCAGACCAGTTTTTGTTGGATTTTTGGTGGCTAGCCATTCTGGTTGATATGTTTTATTAAATTTTATTTTGTTCGTTTGTTTTGTTGATTACTTTTAATTATTTTATTTTATTTTATTTTATTTCTTATTTTTTTTTAAGGAGAAGTATGTAGAATTGATTGTACAGAATGTTTGCTGTAATACTGAGAAGTTTGTATTTGAATTATGAGATTGTAGTTATTTTATCTTTCTTTTCTTTTCTTTTTTTCCCCTCTTTTTCTAATTTTTAATGTGTGGGTGATCCTTTAGTTATCAGAAGGTGTTTGAAAATATTTGGTCGTTTGAAAATTATGAAAATAGTTTGTGGTTAAGGAAAAGTCTACTCACGAGTTGGGAAAAAGCGTGGTTTCAAATATACAGGAATATATGTATATATAATATATATATATATATATATATATATATGTATATATATAGTATATATATATGTATAATATATATATATATTATATATGTATATATATATGTATATTATATATATATATATGTATATATATATGTATATATGTATATATATATATATTATATATATATATATATATATATGTATATATATATGTATTATATATATGTATATATAATATATTATATATATATATATATATATGTATAATATATGTATATATATATATAGTATATATATATATGTATATATATATGTATATAATATATATATGTATATATATATATATAATATATATATATATATATGTGTATATATATGTATATAATATATATATATGTTTAATATATATATATATATATATGTATATATATATATATATATATAAATCCTTCAAAATGTTTTAGCCCGAAGGCTGCGGCCATGCTGGGGCACCACCGCTGAATGAGCTACACTAATTTGTGAATCCACCTCTGATACGTGGCACTTGATCAACAAGGGAGTTCGATGCTGCTGCCCGCATCTGCGTCTCCTGTCGTGAGGTAGGTTCATATGGGACTCCCGACAAGAAGAGATCCAGTTTAGTTTTAAAGAAACCCACATCCACACCATGTAAGTCTCTCAGGCATTTGAGGAGGATGTTAAAGAGCTGTGGTCCTCTGAAACCCAAGCTGTTGCAGTATCTGGACCTGTATCTTGATGGTGATGTTGGAATCTTTGGCACCATACAGTGGCGCTCCGTTCTGTGGTTGGGGTAACTTTGAATGCCAAAGTTTGGAACAAGACCCTCCAGGATTTTCCAGATGTATATCACCACATATCTCTTCCGCCTCCGCTCTAGGGAGAAGAGGTTTAATACCTTCAGTCTTTCCCAGTAGCTGATATTTTGCATTGAGACGATTTTCTTTGTATAGCTTCTCTGAATTGCTTCGATATCTGCTGTTAGTTTTATATTGCGTGGTGACCAGTGTTGGGAGCTGTAGTCCACGCGGCTGAGGACGAATGTTTTCCAGAGGACCATCAGTGTCTCCTTCTCTCTTGTTGTGAAAGTTCGGGGAATCCAACCAGCTAGCCGTCTGCATTTTATCACCAGATTAGTAATATGCACTTGGAAAGATGCATCATTGCTCATGTCAATGCCCAGGTCACACACTGATTTTGACTCAGGGATTGCAATTCTTCCTGGGCCAGTGTATCCAATCTGCACGTCGTTTACCTTTGTGTACCAGTAACTCAGGGCCTGGAACTTACCTGCATTAAACTGCATGTTGTTGTCCTCAGCCCATCTGTATATTGTGTCCAACTCCTGTTGCAGATGCGCAATATTTTCAGGGTTTTGTATTGCGTGGGAGACTTTTGTGTCATCTGCATAGCTAGCAAGGGTGGTCATCGTAGCAACTGAAGGCATGTCTGAAAGGGCCACTATGAACATCAGTGGCCCCAAGAGAGTGCCCTGTGGGACACCGCTTGTTATTTGTGTTTCCTTGGAGGCGGCTCCATTGCTCACAACTGCCTGTTTTCTGTCTTTTAGGAAGTTGTGCAGCCACTCTCCAAGTTTTCCGCCTATGCCGAGACCACGCAGTTTGTGACAGATCATACCATGGTCGATCTTATCAAAGGCTTTTGCAAAGTCGAGATATATTATATCCACATTTGAGCCAATTAGTAGATGTTTCAACACCCAGTCATAGAGTTGCAGGAGCTGTGTTAGGCAGCTTCTACCTGGGCGAAATCCATGCTGGGTGTCAGACAGCAAGTCATTTTCTTCAAGGAACATGATTAGTTTCTTACGGACTATTCGTTCCATGACTTTGCTGATGTGTGAGGTCAGAGTGATAGGCCTATGATTTTTAGCATCTGCTCTGCTACCTCCCTTATGGATAGGGCATATTATCTCCTCTTTCAATTTGACTGGGAGCTTACCACTTGCAAGAAAGCTCTGAAAAAGAAGCTGTAGCGGTTTTGCAGGGCTCGTTTGCACGATTTGAGAAGGATCGCTGGGAATCCACCAGGTCCAGCAGCTGAGTTTGTGTCAATCTCATCTATGGCTAGTGTGATATCATCATCTTCGATGTTGATGTACTCAACTTTTGCCTCTTTGGCCGCAGGTAAAAGTGGCAAAGAATTCTTCTGGGTTGTTTACTTGCCTGTGTCCTAGAGGTGTAGTGAACACACTTTGGAATTGTTCGTTCAGTATTTCAATTATCCTCGTGGGATTTCCTGTGAGAGAGCCATCTTTTTGGAAGAGAGATCCTATTCTGTGGTAAAGAAAGCTTTAGGGTTTGATTTTATATTTTCTATTACCCAAGCTTCTTTATTTGCTCTCTCCTTTTCATGGGACTGATGCAGACTTTTCTCAGTTTCCATTAGCATTCTCTTGAGCCGAGACTTCTCACCACTTTTTGTGTGCTTGCTCAGGCGGTTCGCAATCCTTGTCCGTCGTCTCATAAGAATCTTCCTTTCTCTAGGGATCCTGTTTTTGTTTTTGTGTGTGCTGGCCCTGCACACTGGGACATATTTGTCACATATGGCTTGTATTATGGACATGAAGTGTTTGTGTTTCATGTTTATGTCCGGTGTGGAGAGACATTTAAGCCAATTCTATTTGAGGATCTCTTTCTCAATCAACTTCCAGTTTGCTCTATGAAAGTTTAAGTTGGAGAGATGGTGGATGCTTCGTATAGGCTGTGTGTCTACGGGGGCTTTTGTTCCATACATAGACAGCTCTATTATGTTGTGATCCGAGATCATTGTCGGCATCACATTAACATTATGGATAATATCCATATTGTTTGTGAAGCAGAGATCCAGTATATTATCTGCCCTTGTTGGTTGCAGAACTATTTGCTCCATGAAAGAGGCATTGTGAGATGGAGCAGGGACTCTGCCTGTGCCTGCTGATGGTGTGTCATCCTGGGAGCACCTGCCCCCCAGGCCATTCCACATTGGGGAGGTTAAAGTCACCCATGAAGAATACACTGTTGTGTTGTTCAAGGTTGGTGAGGACTTCTCCTATTTTTGTTAGGCAGTCTTCAAACATGCCTGAGTGATTTGGGGCATCTGGGGGGCGATATGTAGTGCATATGACGATATTCAGTTGTCTTATGTGTACAATTTGAGTTTCACACACTGAGTTTGAATATGACAACGGGACCTGGGGCGTGAGGTCATCTCGGATGTACATTGCAACTCCACCATGGCTCCTCCCTTTTCTATCTGTGCGTATGACTGCATATTGCGGCATGTGTACTTCTGCATCACCTATATCGGGTTCAAATGTGTTTCTGTGAGTGCCATGCATATTGCTTGATTGCATGTCAGAAGGTCTCTCAGGAATGAGATTTTCCTTTTACAGTTTCCGCGCAGCAGCCCTCCTACGTTCAGTAGAAATATTTTTGTTGTATGTGTGTTGGTGTTGGTGTCTGTGGTGGCCATCCTGCATCTGTTGGTGGTGGCCTTATGTGGTGGTAGTTCCAGCTTTGTTCTTGTTGCCAGGTCAGCTGCTGAACAATATTTTGTGCCATGCACAAAAAAGATTGCTGTTCAGCTGCTGCCCTTCTCACATCTGGGTGAAGCTGGCCATTTGTTGGGTTACCGCGCACCACATCCGCATATCGTCTTTCAGGAGTAGTCAGTGCGCTTTTTTTCATTCTTTTATATTTTTCTTTTTCTTTTTCTTTCTTTTTGTTCTCCCCAAGGGAGGGACACCTGTCTCGCGTCCGTGCGGTTTTGGTAGGGCCTCTAGTGTGCAAAGCGACAGTTCGCACCTTCGACGCCGTACCAGCAGTCCCCCTTCAGGTAGAATTTGCAGATGTTTCTTTCTTTGCCATTATAGTTCTTGCTGGGGTCCTTTTGTTTTCTCTGGACAGGGTTTCTTCTAGCTTTGATTTTGTTGCCTTTTACCTCCTGTTTCCCATCAATTTTAGGGTGCTTTTCTTTTCTTGCGGCAATCGCACCTCTTTCGTCTTGGCCTTCCCTGGTGCCGTCACCTCCTAGGATGATGTCCAGAGTGTCTACATGTTGCCTCATTAGAGCGTATGAACGGATAAATTCTCGTTTCTTTCGCTCTATCTGGGCGGTGGTTCTTCAAAAATCATCATTGCTCTTCATTACCGCTGCAATGATGTTGTTCGGCGAGTCGTCCTCGTAATATTCCAAGCGCGGACGAACATTGCAACCTCTCCGCAGACCAGTTTCTTGACATTTCGCCTGAGATATAGTGAGAGTGAAATATAGGAACAGAGAGAGAAGGAAAGGTAAGATAGATATATATGTATATATATATATACATATATATTCATGTATATATGTATATATATATATATATATATTTGTGTATATATATTATATGTATATATACGTATGTTATAATATTTATATGTATATATATATGTATATATGTATATATATATATAATATATATGTATATATTATATGTATATATATGTATAATATATATCTTATATATATATGTATGTATATATATATGTATATATGTATATATATATATATATGTATGTATATATCTAGAATTATATATGTATATTATAGTATGTATTTATCTATAATGGATATTATATATATATATATATGTATATATATATAGATATATATACTATGATATCTATATATATCTTATGTATATATATATATGTAATATATAGTATTATCGATATATAATATATGTATAATATATATATATATATCTATATGTATGTATGTATAAATATATATGTAATATATATATATTTATGTATGTATATATATATAGATATATATATATGTGTATATATTGTATATATCTGTATATATAAATATCTGTATATATATATGTATATATGATATGTATATATATATATGTATATATATATATAATGTCTATGTATATGTATATATATATATACCTATATATATATACACATATATATATACCATACATATATTCCTATACATATATATATATACACATACACTATATACTATATATATATATACTATTATATACATATATCTATATATATACTATATATATATATTAACTATATATATACATATAATATAATATACATATATACATATATATATATACATATATATATATAATCATATATATCATATATATATATATATACATATAATATATGTACACACATATATATATATATATATATATATATACCTATAAATGCTCGTTTCTTTCACTCTATCTGGGCGGTGGTTCTTTAAAAATCATTGCTCTTAAGCACCGCTGCAATGAGGTTGTTCGGCGAGTCGTCCTCGGTAATCTTCCAAGCGCGGCTGAACAATTGCATCTCTTTCACAGACCAGTTTTGTGACATGTTCGCCTGAGATATAGTGAGAGTGAAATATAGGAACAGAGAAAGAAGGAAATATAAGATAAGATAAGATATATATGTATATTATATATATATATGTATATATATATGTATATATATAGATATATGTATATACATATGTATATATTATGTATATTATATAGGTATATTATATATATGCATATATATGTATATATATATATGATATACATAATGTATATATATGTATATATATATGTATATATATATATGCATATATATATGTATATATATATATATATATAAGTCTATATGTGTATCTTATACATGTATATATCTAATATTCGTATATATGTATATATATTATAATATATATATATATATATATGTATATATATATATATGTATATTTATATATATATATTATGTAATATATATGTATATGTAATATATATTTAATATATATGTATATATATATATGTATATGTGGTATATATATATATATATGTATGTGTATATATATATATGCATATATATATATATATATGTATATATATGTTATAATATATATGGATATATATGTATATGTATATATTATATGTATTTATAATATATGTATATAATATATTATAGTGTATATATATATGTTATATAATTGTTATATATATATGTATATAATATATGTATATATTGTGTATATATATATATGTATATATATATGTATATATGTGTATATATATATATGTATATATATGTATATGTATATATATATATATTATAATTATATATGTATATATATGTATATGTTTATATATATATTTGTATATATATATATATGTTATGTATATGTATATATATATATTTGTATATATAATATATATATATATATATATATAATTATATATGTATGTATACATATACGTATATATATAGTATATATATATATGTATATACATGTATATATATATGTATATATATAGTACTATATATATATTCCATATTTAAATATATATACAGTGTATACGTATGTATGTAATGCATACACACGCACAGATACACCGACGCATATATGTGGAAGGTTGAGAAGTAACACACGAGTTGATATGCATAAGGAAAATAAGACAAGGTAGAAAACGCTGAGCTACTTTTATCAAGAAGAACATTTTAGTACCGGTTTCAGACTTTTCAACTTAGAATAAAGAAAGAAAAAAAATTAAATCGCCGAAAACCTAAATGAAATTTTTCTTTTAATATTTCCATAGTCTTGAAATAGGATATTTTCCTCTTTCCTCCGTCCCCTTCACTCCCTTTTGTTTTTGTGAAGATTTGTTAAGTAGTAGCAGATCTTCTGGATTTTGACTATTTAAGCAGATAAAGAAGAAAGAGAGAAGAAGAAGAAAAGAAGAAGAAGAAGAAGAAGAAGAAGAAGAAGAAGAAGAGAAGAAGGAGGAGGAGGAGTAGGAGGGGAAGGAGAAGGAACAGAAGACATCGAAGAAGAAAAAGACGAGAATGATATGACAGTAGAAGACTTTTCGTGGGTTCTTCCTCAATGACCTAAAAGTGACCTGCTGAGATGGTAGCAGTAGTGACTGGAATTATTCAGGATTAATTCATAGGTAGTGTCTGTTCTGAATATATCGTTTTAAATATTTGAGTAGGTATTATTCTAAGATCCTTGTAGTAGAGGCATCTGTGGTGGAATATTTCAAAAGGAGTTTATATTTTGCGAAAATATGATTCTTTACTAATGCACTGATTATAGGTTGCATTCTCCCTGAATTTATTTAAAGGAAAATTTCTGAAGGCGGGTTGTTCATTAATGGCGCAAACGTCGATGTGTTCGCTTAATGCTACTTTTCTGTAATCTCGAATTTTAATCTGAGATCTATGTAGAGTCATCCTCTGGCGTATACTATTTTTGGTTTGGCCTATATATTGCTCTCGACACCCCGAGCAAGTTAGCACATATATTAACTTTTCCGAAGCACATGTTTTTCTCTGTAAAACCTTGACCCTGTTTCAAGGAGAACTTCGATCGCTCAATTAGATTGACACATATACTACTGTTAGGTCTTCCGCATATTTTTACTGTCGGTTTCAATGTTGTTGACGAGTGTACTTGGGCTTGTGTTAAAAGATTTTTCATTGACTTGGGTTGTCTTTTGCTCTTTATGATGGTGTGCGTTTAAAGGATTTAATTTATTCTGTAGTCCCTTTCTAGTAGGGGAATATTCTGGAGAATGGTGTCGAGGGTTTCATTGTTAAGGGTGTTGTGTGTGGATATGTATGTTAGGGCTTTTGGTTATAAATCCTTCTTTGGTTTGTAATGTCTGAGTTCGTGGCTATTGAATTAAAGTGCACGTTGAAAAGCTGTATCAATTAGTGATGGTAGGTAGTTCCTACGGATTAGTATAACCTTTAGTTCATGCAGTCGTGTGTTCCTAGTAGCTTGTATCCGATACTATAGTACAAATCATTTTTGCCAATGTGAAGGGCATATTAAGTGTAGTATCTGGGGTGGCATGAGTTGAGCGGTAGATATTGCTTGGAGTCCGTGGGCATACAGTGTATGTCTGTTTCTATTTTGTTGCTGGATTTCTTCATGAGGATGTCGAGGAATGGAAGTTGTTCATCGTAAATTAAAGCTTTATGCCAAATCAATTTAGAAGGGTTTGAATTTCTTGTGCTGTGAAAAACGTTAGCACGCCAGGCGAAATTCTTAGCGGTATTTCGTCTGTCTTTACGTTCTGAGTTGAAATTCCGCCGAGGTCGGCTTTGCTTTTCATCCTTTCGGGGTCAATTAAAATCAGTACCAACTGCGTACTGGGTCGATCTAATCCACTGCTCCCTCGCCTCCCCCCCCAAAAAAAATTTCGGGTCTTCTGCCTAGAACAGAATACAATATTCCAAGTGGTTCCTAGAGCATTTGGGGTCTACTTCTAGCAGACTATCGTTATAAGTATTCAATACCCTTATTATAATTTTAATATATATATATATATATTATATATATATATATGCGCAGGCATGGCTGCGTGGTAAGAGGCTTGCTTCCCAACCACATGGTTTCGGGTTCAGGCCCACCTTGGCTAAGTATCTTTTACTACGACCTTGCTTCGTGAGGGGATTTAGTAGTCGGAGACTGAAAGAAGCTCGTCGTATTTATATATATGTGTGTGTGTGTGTGTGCACGCGCGCCTTTGTGTCTGTGTTTGTTCCCCCACTATCGCTTGACAACCATAGTTGGTGTATTTACGTCCTCGTTCTAGCGGTTCGTCAAAAGAAACCGCTAAAATAAGTACTAGGCTTACAAAGAATAAGGTCTGAGATTGATTTCTTCGATTGAAACCCTTTGAGGTGGTGCTCTTGCATGGCTGCTGTCAAATGATTCCAACTCGAGAGTAGAGTTATTTTTTCTAGTGGTCTTTTAATGGCTACAGTCTTGCACGAACTGCTCAGTTACCAGCTACGTGTGGGATATTTTTACTACACACTACTCGTATGGATGACCGTTGGCTCGTAATATGCTCATCTGTCTCTGCAGAAGTCCTGTCTCTAATCCTCACTTGGCCAATGGGATTGGGAACGGACAAGAGTGGTTTAGCTGTCGACCACCCGACCAAGTAACGGGTTGAACAGTTACACGGTTTAGTAGCAGGAGCTTACTGACCTGATATATATATATATATATATATATATATATATATATATATATATATATATATATGTGTGTATGTGTGTATTCACAATTGCGAACATGCATGAATACAGTTACACACACACACACACATACACACACACACACACACACACACACACACCACACACACACACACAAACACACACAAACACACACGCGCGCACCTGTACATGATGTTGCCAAATTTATAATGAATATTGCCTTGCTCTCCTTCACTAAACACCATTATCGCTCTCCAGATTTGTTGTTCGCTCTGCTATTTGCGTATTTTATCCTCATTTTTCCTTTGTCCTCACTTATGATTTCTAAGTTCCTAAAAGATTTCCTCATAAACCCTGATATAATTTTGAAGAACATAAAAAAATTGCAAAATATAAGGTAACCAAAACAAAAACCAGGCCCGAAAATAAAAACAAAAATACCGAACGTAAATACCACAAATAAAACCTATAAAGATGTCTTGACATGTAAATGAGATTATTTATCTTTTAAAAGAACAGAAATATATTTGGTCTTTAAAGTGCACATAATTGCCATTCGTTCTTCCTTTTTCTTCTTTTAACCATTTATCTCTACAATGGAACTATATAACATTATCAATATATGGTTCATGATGTAGTATTCTTATTTTCGTTTAGATTTTGTGTTCTTCATATGAATTTCATGTTATTCCATGTTGTCTTCATTTAAGGGGCCATTTCAATTTTTCTTTTTTTCTCCGTTTTATTCCTCATTTAAATATTGCGGAATATATTTCTATAGAATTTTGCAGTTGGCATCTAAGTAGATAAATTCTACGTTTCTAAGTACATTATGTTCGAGAGATATATAGCAACAACATGCTCTATTAATGTTCAAGGTAACAACAAGAAATACCTCATTGGTTATTACAAAAGATATTTTATTATTATTATTATTATTATTATTATTATTATTATTATTATTATTTTATTATTCAATCTTTTAACAGTAGAACTTGCAAATTGACAAATATCTGAGAAATTTTAACAATCTGAGATCATGACTGTGTATATGTGTGTGTATCTGTATATCTGTGAGTATATGTGTCTGCGAGCGCGTAGCGTGTATTCCTCACTCTGTGCTTGTGTGCATACATCTATATATGTTATACATATATGTGCGCATACGTACATGTTTTGCGTGTTTTTATGCATATGTGCGTGTGTGTGTTTGTATAAACTGACATACAAACAGCTGCATATAGATATATTTTTCCTCTTTTTCTGAGTAAATTTTTTTCGTCAGTGATATTTATAAAAACTTGATGCCTACAAATATTGGAAATTTCTTAAAATTTGGAAGGTTTCTAATTGAATTCCATTCCATTCAAAGAATTGCTTTTCATAAACCAGTCATGTTCGAAGAGCAATTATTCTTCTTAGAATTATTCCTAATCAGCTAATCCTTCCCTTATAATGCCTTCAGATTAATCTATTTATATTATTATTATTATTATCATTATTATTATTGTCGTCATCATTATTATTATTATTAATGTAGTCATAATTTTTAATCTTGCTATTTGTAAAATTCCACTGCTGTTTTTCCCGTAGATCTTCTGAACCTGAATGAATTACAACGTCTGTATTTTGGTATTCTTTTTAAACCATTATTTCGATACTTTATTTGATAATTTTTATATGTATATATATTTGATTTATTAGTGATATTCAGAAAAAACAATAATAATGTATGAAAAATGAATTCTGCAATAGTATGAGATGGCTTGAATTGGAAAAGGAAATTGCGATGGAATTTATTGAAATATAAGAAGACAGATTTCATGGATGAGTACACAAGGAAATATGAGCTTAGGAAAACAATTAATATACATGCGTAAACATACATACATTCATAAAAACTTACACACATATATACATACATGCATACATACACGTATTTGTATATACATATCTGCATAAGTGGTATATGTATGTATATACATATAAATTCACAGACACATACATACATTCACACATATATATATTTATATACATATTCATACATATATATATATGGAGTGGCTGTGTGGTAAGTAGCTTGCTAACCAACCACACGGTTGCGGGTTCAGTCCCACTGCGTGGCATCTTGGGCAAGTGTCTTCTGCTATAGCCCCGGGCCGACCAATGCCTTGTGAGTGGATTTGGTAGACGGAAACTGAAAGAAGCCTGTCGTATATATGTATATATATGTATATGTGTGTGTGTTTGTGTGTCTGTGTTTGTCCCCCTAGCATGCTTGACAACCGATCTGGTGTGTTTACGTCCTTCACTTAGCGGTTCGGCAAAAGAGACCGATAGAATAAGTACTAAAAGGTGGTGCTCGCATGGCCGCAGTCAAATGACTGAAACAAGTAAAAGAGTAAAAGAGTAAAAGAGTATATTATATATATATATATATGTATATATAATATATATTATATATGTTCCTAATCTGCTAATCCATCCCTTATAATGCCTTCAGATTAATCTATTTATATTATTATTATTATTATTATTATTATTATTATTATTATTATTAATATTACATTTGTCCGTGGTTTTTACTAAAACAAGTACGAAGTGTGCTTCAGGAACAAAGTTTTGTCCTTTAGTTTTATATATCTCTTTACTCTTTTACTCTTTTACTTGTTTCAGTCATTTGACTGCGGCTATGCTGGAGGACCGCCTTTAGTCGAGCAAATCGACGCCGGGACTTATTCTTTGTACTTATTCTATCGGTCTCTTTTGCTGAACCGCTAAGTGACGGGGACGTAAACACACCAGCATCAGTGTCAAGCAATGCTAGGGGGACAAACACAACACACAAACACACACCACATACATACAATATATATATATATATATATATATATATATATATATATATATATAATATATATATATATTATATATATATATATATATACGACAGGCTTCTTTCAGTTTCCGTCTACCAAATCCACTCACAAGACATTGGTCGGCCCGGGGCTATAGCAGAAGACACTTGCCCAAGATGCCACGCAGTGGGACTGAACCCGGAACCATGTGGCTGGTTAGCAAGCTACTTACCACACAGCCACAGGCGCGTGGCTCTGAAGGTCGCGAGTTCACTTCCTAGTGACACGTAGTTTCCTTGAGCAAGACACTTTAAAAACGTTGCTCCAGTCCACTCAGCTGGCAAAAATTAGTAGTACCTCTATTTCAAAGTGTCGGCCTTGTCACATTCTGTGTCAACCTGAATCACCTTGAGAACTCAGTTAAGGGTACACGTGCTCGTGGAATGGTCGGCCACTTGCACATTAATTTCACGAGCAATCTTGATCATATCAGCTGGGCCCCTCGTCATCGTAATCGACGTAGTACTATATATATAATTCTGATATTCTACACGTGTATGTATATGCGTGTATACTTGGCCTGGCATGTGTATATCAGTAACACCTTCACACACATACATACACACACACACGCACACATATATATACACACATGCATGTATATATAGAAATATGTCTGTGTATGTGAGTGAATAAGTGTGCAAGTTTGTATGTATGCAGGTATGACGCAACAGAAGCACATAGCTTCTAAAAGGAAAATTAGTCTCAAAAACTCGTCTACTGATCATCCTACACTACTCGGATAGAGAGGAGTCCCAGGATCTGACCCAACTGATTGCAACATAATGGAGTCGGTTAAAGGAGGCCCCAGTGTCAGGTTAAAAACTGAAGTCGACGATTGATTCAGAATGTCACCAACGTAGATTCCGGCGGGGTTTGAACTCCAGGCGCATACCGAAATAACTAAAAAATTGGAAAATTTGTAGAAATTTTTTTGTTTTACGTTTGGCCATTTATTCACGACTTGCTGTCGCTAGCCGTATAGGAAATACGTTGATTTTTTTTTCCACTTTACATTACAACAAGATTGTTTTGAGCACGGAAATGGAAGCTACACTGATATTTCACTTTATATCAGAGTGATATATAATGGAATATTCCACTCACATGGTGTAGGCCGATTCTAGATTATAAGAAATGATATTTGCACGAGATGTTAAGCAATGGACCCAACTATTCGGTTATGTTGCAGATACATATAATCATGCATACATGGAGGCATGCATGCCACTATGCATACATAAGTGTATCTGTTTATATATGCCATTGCATGCATGTAGAAAAATGAATATATTTAGAGATAGGGGCATGTGTGTATGTGAGGAGAGATAGAGAGAGATAGAGAGAGAGATAGACATAGAGACAGATAGACAGGCAAATACATACATACATACATACATACATATATATATATATATATATATATATATATATATATATATATATATATATATATATATAGCTAGCAAGCTAGATAGATAGATAGATAGATAGATAGATAGATAGATAGATAGATAGATAGATAGATAGATAGATAGATAGATAGATAGAAATACAGATAGACGGGTATCAACATTGCTCAATAGACAGATAGAAATATAGATATTTAGATAAACAGATATGCAGACGGAGAGATAGATACATAAATTGATTGATTGATTGATTGGTTAATTGATTGATCGATTGATTGATTGACTTGTTGATTGATCGAGTGACTTATTGATTGATTCAGGGATTGTTTGTGTGTGCGTGCATGAATATATAGGGAGATATGTGTCAATAGGTCTCAACATGATATATGTGTGTGTTGAGGTGTGTTTATATTTGCGTTTGTGTGTGCGTGTATGTGTACTACAACATTAAATATATAATATGTTCAAATTGTAAGTGTATATAATTTTTAGTATGGATTAACGACATGTGACCATCAAAGGAAGCCAACAGTTGTAAATATCTGAAAGCTTATTATGATGATAAAATATATTTGCATTACGAAATAGTAAACAAAGACGCCCAACCCCAATACACTGGCAAACACACAATAACGACAGAAGATATAGAAAACGGACGCTGAAGCATAAATAAATGTAGATAAAATTGTGACATGACAGAAATATATGCAAATCGTCACAGATCTGAATGTGTTGTTATGATAATTTTGTGTTTTATATTAATTTGAGAGTTGAGTGGCAAGTTTTTCACAAATGAACAACACAACAATTAACAACTTTTAGCTTTGTTTCAAGTAGGGAAAAATCTCATTTGATGTAACATACATGAACATTGATTGGCTGTCGTTGTTTCTGTTTAGCTCAGGGTCAATTGTGGTCGATCATATACATTTTCATTCACGGTTTTGCTTGTCTCGGTCACTGGATAGCGGACAGGCTCATACAACGCTTTGAAGGGTTCACGCGGATAAATGGACAGCGCCCACAGGTTATTTTGTTTTTTAAGTAATTTCATTTTAAAAATCTGGGATACAAATATACGAATCCCAATATGCCATCATGAATACCCGACTGATAAGAGCACGCCGGTGACATACATCGCAAACATACTTGTGCAATATGGGGACCTCATATCAAGATAAACAATGGCTTACTTTGCAGGTGTAGCCCAGTCAGAATTTTCTTCATTGTCGAGTTTCCCATCCTGCTCAAAAGATCCTTGAATAAGGGTAGTTTAGGGAGATAAACGAAAGCCCCATGTGTTCAGGAGTAAATTATTCAAACCACAAAAACTCAGTGGCAGACACTGAGCAGAAATTATCGTCATGCCAAGTTCATTGTGTAGGATATTCTGAACTCTCTCACGGTATATAACAATAGAATTGACTATTTAATTTAGAATCAGTCGTACATCAATTTACCATGTGCTGAACACGATCAATGTTTTCCTTGGTGTTGACAGTTTCAGGACATCCACACATTGGGTCATCTACAAAACTCTCCCTTTCCCTCATAAATTCTGCTGCCCACTTTGCACTGTTGTTAAAGCTAGGACGTCAAAATTTAATGTAGCAACCATGACAGTATGAATATCTTTGAGGGCGAAACCCTTTTCCTGCAGATTCTTGATGTCACTATGGAGCCAAGATTTGTCTATTTTCTACAGTAGTCGCTACTTGTTACACTTGCTGTCTTCTTTCAACATTCAATTATATATTTAAAATTAATACTTATATACATATGTATATAATTATTAATTTAATGTATAAATTTCCTATAAACATTCATAGCATTCTAACTACCGGATAAAATTCATTAACGAGATTTTATTCTTATATTCTCAGAGTGCCTGTGTGGTAAGCAGCTTGCTAACCAACCACATGGTCCTAGCTTCAGTCCCACTGCAGGGCACCTTGGGCAAGTGTCTTCGGGCCGCCCAAACCCTTGTGAGTGGGATTTGGTAGACGGAAACTGGAAGAAGCCCGTCGTATATGTATATATATATATGCATGTTTGTGGGTCTGCGTTTGTCCCCCAACATCGCTTGACAACCGATGCTGGTGTCTTAGCGGTTCGGCAAAAGAGACCGATAGAATAAGTATTATGCTTACAAAAAATAAGCTCTGGGGTCGATTTTCTCGACTAAAGACGGTGCTTCAGCATATACGCAGTCACATGACTGAAAAATGTAAAAGAACAAAAGATCTCCAGACTGCTGTCCAAGGTGCCACATGGTGGGACTGAATCCTGAATCATGTGGATGGAACGCAAACGTCTCGCCAGCTTTTATGTGGAATTTCCATAAGTTCCCGTAATTCCTACTCCCTGTCACACCCTCCAGTTTGTGCTTATATCACTGGAAAGTAGTTTCGATACCACACACTTGCCTAACATCCCACTACACTCCTTTACCTAAAAACGCCGCCACCACCATTATTATTATTATTATTATTATTGTTATTATTATTATTATTATAATTATAAAGGTGGCGAGCTGGCAGAAACGTTAGCACACCGGGCGAAATGCTAAGCGGTATTTCGTCTGCTGCTACGTTCTGAGTTCAAATTCCGCCGAGGTCGACTTTGCCTTTCATCTTTCGGGTTCGATTAAATAAGTACCAGTTACGCACTGGGGTCGATGAAATCGACTTAATCCGTTTGTCTTTCCTTGTTTGTCCCCTCTGTGTTTATCCCCTTGTGGGTAGTAAAGAAATAAGTATTTCACCTGTCACTACATTCTAGGTTCAAATTCCGCCGAGGTCGACTTTGACTTTCATCCTTTCGGCGTCGATAAATTAAATACTAGTGAAACACTGGGGTCGATGTAATCGACTAGTCCCCTCCCATAAAATTTCAGACGTTGTGCCTATATCAGAAATTATTATTATTATATTATTATTATTATTATTATTATTGAGTGAGTAAGTGAAGAGTACATGCCATCAAAGTGACGCTGGGATACAAATATACGAATCCCAATATGCCATCATGAAAACCCGACTGATAAGAGCACGCCGGTGACATACATCGCAACCATACATATGCAATACGGGGACCTCATATCAAGATAAACAATGGCTTACTTTGCAGGTGTAGCCCAGTCAGAATTTTCTTCATGTCGAGTTTCCCATCCTACTCAAAAGATCCTTGAATAAGGGTAGTTTAGGGATGATAAGCGAAAGCCCCATGTGTTCAGGAGTAAATTATTCAAACCACAAAAACTCCCTCACAATTATTGTTGTTATTATTACTGTTGTTGTTATTATTATTATTATTATTATTATTATTATTATTATTATTATTATTACTATTATTATTATTATTGCTATTATTTTTCTCAATATTCGTCGTTTTTATCATTATTGTTGCTGTTATCATTATAATTATGTTTTCTTGGAAACGCCATTATTAAAGAATTTCATTGTAATTAAAGATGAATGTATCCAAATATGGCAAAGTGGTTCACCTCATCAGATTATTGACTATATGGCTTCCTGATAACAGCATAATTGGTATTACACTAATTATCATGAATAATGCAGCGCTATATATCACAAGTGGACGTCAAATCACCTTCGGTTTCCAGCAATTTCTAATTTGTTTTAATTTCATACCGTTTATCTTCAGGCAATTTTAAATAGAAAAACTGAACGCTTAATATAATGATGATTATGATGCTTCGCAGATGTTGTTGATGATGATGTCAACGAATCCAACAATAATGCCGAAAATAATAATGATAATAATAATGATAATAATAATAATAATAATAATAATAATAATTCTCCTTCTTCTTCTTCTTCTTCTTATTATTATTATTATTATTATTATTATTATTATTTCTTTTATTAGCTACAAGGGCCCCAGACATCGAGGACAATATCGAAGGACGAGTTACAACACAAAAATGTTGGTTTAAATCATTAGTGTGTGTGTGTGTTGTGTATATGTGTGCGTGTGTGTACTAATGTATTTAGATAAATAGAGAGAGGGAGAGACAGACAGGCAGGGATACAGACAGAGAGGCAGATAGACAGATGGATATATATATATATATATATATATATATATATATATATAGATATATATATAGATAGATAGATAGATAGATAGATAGATAGATAGATAGATAGATAGATAGATAGATAGATAGATAGATAGATAGATAGATAGATAGATAGATAGATAGGATGGACGGACAGACGACTGGTTGTATGGATAGAAATGTCTGATTTTTTGATGTCAAGTTCTAAATAAAAACAATTTAACATTAAACTGAGAATTACTCCATACTTTTTGTTAGGGACCATAGAGTTTCACAAGGAAAAGTTCGAGTGAGCCTTCGAATATTGGCTAACTCACCTTCATGAGGCTATTTTTATTTATGCAGAGACACGGGCATACTTGTATGCATACACAGACATGTGTGTATTTGTGTGTGCGCGCGTGTATTTTCCGCTTCATTCCTGTTAGTTTGCTCTGTTACAGTCAATTTTTATTTTCATATTTCCCCATTATTTTACTTATTTATAAACAAACATATTCATTAATAATTGTTTGTTTGTATTTTAATAATGTTTCAAAATTATTTTTTAACCTAATTTCACAGTGAACTCTCTATTACCGACCTGTTGTAAACTACAACGCATCAAGACAGTCATACAACATCGGCTATCTTTATAAACTTAACCAGATAATATGATTGAATTTACTACGGTCATAGGAATGCGGTGTGTGAGGAGGGAGAAAAAAAACAATCCCAGCTTCGCTTCTTTTGATAGAAATACAAATAAACATATTCAATAAAGAACCTTTTCACCGGATGTCATATTATATCCAGAGGAAATCGTATGAAATGATATTAGACTGGTTATTCTTTGTTCAATGAATAAAATTTCTGGATATGAAACAAATATGAAACGAATGAAAATCAATTTTGCACAGGGTTTCGTATGTTATGAATTTATATAATGAACTACAATTTCGTCCTTTATAAAAACGTTTCTTCTTTTTAAAGTTATATTGTACGCATTGTTATATATGAATGTCCAACAGACATCGTGTTTCCTATAACTTATCTCTACTAATACTGCTGCCACTACGACGACGGCGACCTCTGCAGTCTGTTATCAACTCACATGCATACTTTCTTCATAAAAGGCTGATCCGTCACCGCTACCAACCCATCTCTTGTCCTCCCACTGTCCACATCTCCGACTTTCGCACAATCAAGTCTTGTATGAACTGTGAACCAATTAATTTACTTCATTTGTCCGTGTAGTTATAATAAAAAAACTGGGCCATGAGAAGGAGTAAATTCATTTCACAACCACACCGTTCCAGGTTCAGTTTCATTACCTGACTCGCAGTTTCACGTGGCTGGGCCAGCGTCTTCTAATATAGCACCAGTCAAACCATTTCCACGCGTGTGTGCATGTGTGGTGGGGGATGGTGGGAGGGCGAATTATCATCGCTGAAGTTGAAATATTATTATGTGGAATTGATTTCGAAAAGAAATGCCAGGTATATATTCGCATTATAACTGTAACTAAACACAAACCGTCAATTGGTTGGTCTGCCTGCGAGAAATAGAAGCTACAATTACACACAAGTTAAGTGAGAGGAAAAGGGAAGGACACTGGATATTATAATCAGGAATGAAACGTGTCTAAATATAATACAGGTAGTGGATTCTGTGGGGCAGCGTTTCAGAAAAGATGTACCTGGAAATTAGTTCGGTAAGAACAGCAATAAATAAAAATGTGTCATTATGAGGCTGGTCTGCTTGTGTGAAATAAGAGCCACAATTTACACGAAACATATGCCAACTCTTGAAAACAAGAAAAATGCATGACAGTATATGTATTATAATCAGGAATAAAACATGTCTAATGAGAAGTGAGGTGTGGTTGTGTGGTAACAAGCTCGCTTCCGAACCACGGGGTGCGAACCTTCAGTGAGTATTTTCTACAAGGGTCGATCAAAGCCTTATGAATAGATTTGTAGAAAGAAACTGAAAGAAGCCTGTCGCAGGTGCAGGAGTGGCTGTGTGGTAATTAGCGTGCTTACAAGCCACATGGTTCTGGGTTCAGTCCCACTGCATGGCACCTTGGGCAAGTGTCATCTACTATAATCTCGGACCAACCAAAGCCTTGTAAGTGGATTTGGTAGGCGGAAACTGAAAGAAGTCCGAGGTATATATATATGTGTGTGTGTGTGTGTGTGTGTATCTGTGAAATTCCAACCTAGTCTGATTTTCACGCTTTATTATTTACAATTTTGCAGTATTGTAATAATAGAATATCATATATATTGTAGAAATTCGGATATATATATGTGTGTGTGTGTGTGTACACACACACACACGCACACACATATATATATATACATATATATATATATATAATATATATATATATATATATATATATACATATATATATATATATAAAGAGAGAGAGATAAAAATGGTTAAGAGTCCATACAAATCAAAAATTACCGTTAAAAATGTAAAAAAAATAGTTAAAAGAAGTAAAGTTTTTACATTTGTATTAGTGTGTGTGTATGTGTGTCCACTACGGCTTGACAACCGGCGGTGGTGTATTCATGTCCGTGTAACTTAATGGTTTGGCAAAAGAGACCGATAGAATAAGTACCAGACTTTACAAAGAAATATACATTCGATTAAAATTCCTTCAAAGTGGTGCCCAAGGATGGCCGCAGTCTAATGGCGAAAACAAAGTAAAAGATAAAAGATGGCCACTGGAAGAATGCCTTTCATAATAGGACTCAAGCGGAGAGTACACTTGGGGCTAAACCAACACTATGGCAACTACTACTACTACTACTACTACTACTACTACTACTACTACTACTACTACTACGACTACAACTACTGCTGCTGCTGCTACTACTACTACTACTACTACTACTACTACTACTACTACTACTACTACTACTATTACTACCATTACTGTTGCCACTTTTCCTGCATTGACATCCGTTTTCTCTTCTTCGTTCATTCTAAAAAGATTGATGGATGAGTTTTCTCTGGCATGCCACCATTAGTCCCATTGCTCTTCCATGTTTCATTCAATGGTAATTTAGAATAGTGGGAACAAGGAACCAAAATAAGATATACAGAACTGCTTGAAATTTTACAAGCAGTTTCTTGTTTTGTTCTGTTCCCGAAGAAATTGTACTCATAAAAATGGCTGACATAATGGAAGATTTGTGAATTTCAGATTTGATGATCAATATTCAGAAAGAGAGACATAAAGAGAGAGAGTGATGGGAGATAGACAGGGAGGCAGATAGATGGCGGGAAAGGCGGAGAAAAAAAAAATATATATATATTTGATATAATAAATGCGTAAACTAATTTCTGTGTCAGTGTGTCACACTTCGACCCCCTCCCTCACTATTCATTGACACTCCTTCTATTTCTCAGGTTGAGGTGAGAGTTAAAGTAGGCATAGAGAACGAAGTAGCTTGACGTTTGTGATGGTAACGGGTTGATAGTAGTAGTATAAGCTGTAGTTGTGATAGAAGCGGTGATGATGGTGGAGGGAAAGACGGCGAAGTCAAATGTATTGATGGTGGTGCTGTCAGAATTCCGAATGGTGTGTCTATGGCAGTTGTGTTGATGTTGGTAGTATACAAATATATATATGCATGCGCGCGCACACGCACACACGCACGCAAACACACACACCACACACACACACACACACACATATATATATATATATGAGATGATTTGGTATGCAGCAAACCCAAAAGGCAGGTATGGCTAAGTGCTATGGAAGGACCGCTGTGTGAGTGAGCGTGTATGAGTATATATATATATATATATATATATATATATATTATATATATATATATAGATATTACTAAGCAATAGAGGGTTTAGCAACGAATTGCCTTACCACATACCGAATTTAGAAATAGCAGTCAAAGAGTTATAGCTATTTCTTCTACTAAAAAGGGAGATCTCAGTAAAAACAGCAGTTGGAAGGCAGACACAAACAGGTAAGAGAGAATGAATTGACGGCAATCTATCATACAATTTTAAGTTATCTACGGACGTACGTTTCGAAATCAAGTTTTTAGGAAAGCATAAGAATTAAATATTAAATAATTCTATCTTACCAAAACTTCTTTTCTCTTCAGCGTAGAATACTATAATCATAAATGATTATATATTGAATTTTGAGGCTTTTACATGCCGAAGACTACTTGGTGTAATTGATAATTATTCCAAATTAATTAATTTCACCCTTCATTATTACGGATAACCATATTTTATCTCAGTAGATGACCACAGCATCTTGTTTTGGCTACACGCGGGTGGGAAGGGGCTGGTGACACAATCTTTTCATTCACACATTGAATTTGGTGATACTAGTTGCGGATTCTAGCTCGCTCTGATACTGAGTTGAGTTGGTGCCTTCTAGTATCTCAAAATTCAATATATAATCATTTATGATTATAGTATTCTACGCTGAAGAGAAAAGAAGTTTTGGTAAGATAGAATTATTTAATATTAATTCTTATGCTTTCCTAAAAACTTGATTTCGAAACGTACGTCCGTAGATAACTTAAAATTGTATGATAGATTGCCGTCAATTCATTCTCTCTTACCTGTTTGTGTCTGCCTTCCAACTGCTGTTTTTACTGAGATCTCCCTTTTTAGTAGAAGAAATAGCTATAACTCTTTGACTGCTATTTCTAAATTCGGTATGTGGTAAGGCAATTCGTTGCTAAACCCTCTATTGCTTAGTATTACTTAAATTTTCCTCGATTGAGGCTTTTACATGCCGAAGACTACTTGGTGTAATTGATAATTATTCCAAATTAATTAATTTCACCCTTCATTATTACGGATAACCATATTTTATCTCAGTAGATGACCACAGCATCTTGTTTTGGCTACACGCGGGTGGGAAGGGGCTGGTGACACAATCTTTTCATTCACACATTGAATTTGGTGATACTAGTTGCGGATTCTAGCTCGCTCTGATACTGAGTTGAGTTGGTGCCTTCTAGTATCTCAAAATTCAATATATAATCATTTATGATTATAGTATTCTACGCTGAAGAGAAAAGAAGTTTTGGCAAGATAGAATTATTTAATATTAATTCTTATGCTTCCTAAAAACTTGATTTCGAAACGTACGTCCGTAGATAACTTAAAATTGTATGATAGATTGCCGTCAATTCATTCTCTCTACCTGTTTGTGTCTGCCTTCCAACTGCTGTTTTTACTGAGATCTCCCTTTTTAGTAGAAGAAATAGCTATAACTCTTTGACTGCTATTTCTAATTCGGTATGTGGTAAGGCAATTCGTTGCTAAACCCTCTATTGCTTAGTATTACTTAAAGTTTCCTCGATTGAGGCTTTTACATGCCGAAGACTACTTGTGTAATTGATAATTATTCCAAATTAATAATTTCACCCTTCATTATTACGGATAACTATATATATATATATATATATATATATATATATATATATATATGTGTGGTGTGTGTGTATATATATTATATGCAGATAGAAAGGGAGAGGGGGAACAGAGAGACAGAGAAAAGGAGGGTTAAAGAGAGAACAAGAGAAATGTATAGACAGGGAGAGAGACAGGTAAACTAGATAGATAGATAGATAGATAGATAGATAGATAGATAGATAGGTAGCCACGCAATTACAAACAAAACTGTTATAATGATACGGCATAAATGAAATGTTCACTTCTATTGTAGAAGAACAAAAGGAAATACGATAAAATATTCACAAGTTAGACAGCTTGATCGCTATACTTGCTTTTATTGTTTCCTACGCACTATTCCTTAGAAATGTGATTTTGTAGGATATTAAACTCATCATCAGAGAAAAAATATATATATTTCGTTTGCGCTTTAGAGCGGGGGTGGGGCAACTTGTATGCAATCTTTCTACATGGCGGAAATATCTGCCATTTTTGTTTTTTCTTCCATAGATCACATAAACTTTTCTGGAATAGGGGGGAAAAGATATCACAATGCAGTGATGGGTCACAATCTAATTCAGATATGAAAGGTTTTGATCGTTGGTGTCCTGAATGAGATGTCACCAACGTTTAAGGAACAATAACAATGAAACAAACAACAAACAACAAGAACACCAAAATAACCACTACAACATCACCAACAAAGACCAACAACAGGAACAACACCAACAGCATACACAACAAAACAAAAACAATAATGACGATGAGGAAAACATGAACTACAACATCATTCTCATGTTTCGTATATCATTTTCCGTTTAAGGGAGTGAAATTAACACTTATTGTAAAAGAAGGACACCCATATACTTTTCAGTGCTCCCACCGCCTACAGCTGAAGTTATATGCAGCCTGCAGAACATAATTAGCTGTAGATGGTGGTCTCAACAGAGAAACAGCACTCAAAGCAAGCCTCAAATCACACATCACTGTCAATAAAGAAACTAAAAGATACAGTAGATAATCAAATGTAATGTCTCTCTTAAAAGATTCTATATTAACAGAACAAACGCTTTTTATTATATATTTGATCTCTCCAGGCAGCGTCGGAGCAACAACAGCAGCAACGACTTATAATTAGATGGACTTGCGTTTGAGAGATCTCTGTGTCTTTGAACTACCAAATTCACATCGGACTCTTTGATTTCTCTTTATTGCCAAAACAATCTACTCTATTAAAACAATAGATTCCTACAATTTATTATATTATATTATACCACATTATGTTATATTATATCGCATTACATTATGTGGTGTTATGTTATATACCTATTTACATTTACTATGGAAGGGGAAGCAATCTACCACTTAAAAAGCAACATCGTAATTAATGTGGAATGTCATTCCAATATAAATAAACTGATGAGTTCTTCAAAGTAAATGTGTATTCGAAGCACCAGTTTGCGATAGATACGTTTTCTCTCAAACCTTGATTGGTCAGATGTCAAGTAGATATTTTTTCTCGTTGCTCATTCGCATCTGTTTTCGTGCCAGTTTGTATCACGTAATGCCTAAGAACCAATTGTATCATAGCCTGTTGGCTACTAGTTACTAGCAAACACACACACATACGCGCTCACACATATAGGTTCACACACACACAGATAGATAGATAGATAGATAGATAGATAGATAGATAGATAGATAGATAGATAGATAGATAGATGAATATACATATATCTGTGCGTGTACATGTATGCATATAAGAATATATACACATATATACATATATATATATATATATAATATATATATATATATATATATTTACAGTGTACATTTAAACCCATAAGAGATGGCCATAATCGGACATCTAAACCGCTAGAAGGAGTAGTTAAAAGTCTGATTATGGCCATATCTTATGTATTTAAATGTACACTATATATAATGAAACATATATTGACTATTGACTAGGTTTTCTACACGCTAGGCCACGGTGGTAAACAAATTTCTAAATAATATTTTACTACCTTGAAATTTATTAATATATATATATAGAAAGATAGATAAATAGCTACATACATACATAAACGGCAGTCTGTCTGGTTGCCTGATTGTGTCAAGCTGCTGCCTACACCCGTTAACGATTCTTCATGAAACTTTCCATACATGTTAAACTAACATCCATTTAGTTACTAGGCTCATTGCAATTTAATAAAAATCTATAATCGGACAGTTAGGGCACCTAGAAAGGGTTCAGATATAAATTATCGATTTTCCTTTAACGGTCAAGGAGAAATAACCCGTTCATTTTTCTTTATTTTCTCTTTTGCCTACTGGTCATTTTCTCCCTCCATTTATTAGAGAAGCAATATCATTAGAGTGACCATTTGCCAGTAGTTACATTGTATAAATGGGTGTGCGTTCTACATTACGTGGACTTTCTTACAAGAAATTGTCAGACAAGGTCAGTGATACTATCAGTCTAACCCCTGTCCTAAGTCAATATATAAATTTAACGATATTTCATGGACCTGCTTAAGATCTTACTTTTAAAACACATTTGTGTAAAATCTCACCATGGATTATAGAAATATCAAAGTCACAGCTTATTTGCAAATTTCACCATTAACGTACTGTTTCCATGGCAACTATGCAAACCTTTTTCAAAATATTACATTATATTTGGTATGAATAAAGTTGGGTATGTTTATTTCTTAGTATTTTAACTGTTAGGGTTATTTTCGCACTTTACCCAGAAAACCCCTCAAACAAGTAAATAGTATTTTCTTCAACAATAAATCCATTCATTTCGGTTAGTGACTTCTTCACAATTAATGTCACTTTAGCTAATTGACAGGTGCTGCATGAAAATATTTTCAGATTATGTACATTATTTACATTATTTATATTCGACGGATATTTGTCCTCATCTTGTTTGTTTCGGCTGATATACCCTCCTGCCTTAATCAGGTGTCTTCGGGAAATTTCAAATCTGGGTCCTCATTCCTAAGGTATTTTTCGATGCTATTATTATTATTATTATTATTATTATTATTATTATTAATAA
>NC_043015.1:24379759-24407259 GCF_006345805.1 Octopus sinensis
ACTTTCCAACTCCAATCAGGACAATACATCACTCCAACTTGCTGACTTGGCGAATCAGATACAACTCAGAAAATTAGTCAAAATATTAATAGAATAATTACTATATTATTTAATTAATCGAAGTGTCTTTTAAATGAAAAGTCTACTTGAAAATAGTTCTTGAAAACTTAAGTGTTTGCTAGTGAATAAGTTATCTCTTTTGACGACGCACAGTCGGTGTGTTGTAATATTACTGAAGTTTTTCAAGCCATCTTATTAAGAGATCAAATCGGACAACTTCCTTTTGGTGTATGCATGTCACTGATCTGTACCACACGTGCTTGAAGTGCTTATGCCTCTCTATTTAGCTAACTCTGCGAATACAGAAACACACACACATATGCATATGTCTAATGGGGCTGAGGATAATCACGCTTTGAAACCTTAAGTACCATGCTTTTGTTTGTCCACTCACTCGTACGTGTATATATATATATATATTGGAATTTACAGAGAAATAAATGACCAAGACAGGTGTGTAGACAACAAGCAGGTGTATTAGTTCAACGCTCAGGATGGTGAGAAAGTCTTTTACGCTTCGAGCCTACGCTCTTCAACAGAAAGGAATAAGAGAAAATAAACACAGAGAGAATAAAAAAAGAAACCTTTAGTAGCTAGCGGTCAATCATGGTGATTGTCATATATATATATATGGCTGTGCGGATAGGCGCAGGAGTGGCTGAGTGGTAAGTAGCTTGCTAACCAACCACATGGTTCCAGGTTCAGTCCCACTGCGTTGCATCTTGGGCAAGTGTCTTCTGCTATAACCCCGGGCCGACCAATGCCTTGTGAGTGGATTTGGTAGACGGAAACTGAAAGAAGCCTGTCGTATATATATATATATATATATATATATATATATATATATATATATATATATATATATATATGTGTGTATGTGTGTGTGTTTGTACCCCTAGTATTGCTTGACAACCGATGCTGGTGTGTTTACGTCCCCGTCACTTAGCGGTTCGGCAAAAGAGACGATAGAATAAGTACTGGGCTTACACAGAATAAGTCCCGGGGTCGATTTGCTCGACTAAAGGTGCTCCAGCATGGCCGCAGTCAAATGACTGAAACAAATAAAAGAGTAAGAGTATATATATATATATATATATTTCACTCAGTTGAAATCATTTCGCTTCTACCGAGAAATTTGGGGAAGAAAATGAGTGTCACAGCCTGTTTGGTGAAGAACTAAAGTGTATTATAGCAGCATTAGTTTACAGAAACGGTAAATATGAATTAATGAGAAAATCCTTAAACGAAAATATTTGCCAGTTAAGTTCACTCACAAAGTACAGGTCTGCCCGGAGCTCTACTAGAAGACATTTGCCGAGGGTTCTGACGAGCAGTATTGAACCCTAAACCATATGGTTGCAAAGTGCACTTCTTAAGCATACAGTCAAGCTTGCAGCTCTTTGGATACAAAGGTAGAAATTGAAATTTCTTTAGTAATGCAGTTTCGAAATGGAAATATTAGTTCTTATGCCTTCACCACTGGTTAGATTAAGATAGAAATTTCTCATGCTTGAAGATTTTGTTAACTTACATGATCCAGCCAGCAGAAATGATGCCAAAGCCACCTACTTCCTTTCTAATTTACTACACATAGTTTAGTGTTCCCCAGTTCTTTTACGCATAACTTCCCCATTCATTCGGTTATTCAATATTACTAATTGTTTGTTCAACTGCAGCAAGATGTAAACAGTTCATTCATCTTGTTTCCGAATATGGCAGATGATTAAGAATGTGGCACAAAAGATACTTCAAATTAAAACTGATTCATCGAGTAAGAACCGATATCGAATGACACAATAATGAAATTCCAACCAGAATTAATAATGTTTTCACATTTTGACACAAGTCCAGTAAGTTCGATGGGAGGGTGTTAGTGGATACCATTGACCCCAGTACATTACTGGTAATTCATCTTTATCGGCCCCGGAGGAATAAAAAAGAAAAGTGACTTTAAACACAGAAGGTGAAGAAATACCGGAAGCAATATCTCTAACATTTTGCTGAAGTCAACAATAACGGATTTGAACTTAGAATATAAGTTAGAAGAAAGACCACATGGCGTTTTCTCCGAAGCTCTAACGATTCTGCCAACAAAACAGACTAGTTCCTCATCTGTACATTGTCTACAATTTCTGGCCTAAACGAATTAAAAAAAAAAATTAAAAAACAAAACTAATTGAGTAGCTAAACAAAATGTCACAAATTTACCAACAAGAATGTAGTTAGCCGTATGTTATTATTGTGGCTTGTAAACCAACCAGGAATATTTGTGTCATTACAGATAAACAGATCGACATAAAATACAATTCAAATATCGTGTCCAGAAACAATTATAGATAAATACGTTTATCTTGTAATATTGATTTTCCGACACAACCTTCGATGACTGACTGAAATGAAGAAATTGTCATACAAGAGTTGCGGGGAATTCATTTAGATTCAGACAAATTAAGCGAAAAGAAAAACAGCAAAATTTGTCAGTTAGTCAAAAAAATTATATTCATCTTAATTGCAACTTATTTAAAGGGCCAACAAAATTATTATTATAATCAACACCAAACACTGGTATGAAATAGTAGAGTCAGGTGCCAAGTCTTTTAATCCAATATGTAAAAGAAGCATATGTTCTCATAAATCATTTAGCTTGAATCAATTAATCAAATACTGTTGAATACGTGCCAACTGAGAACTTTGATGGATAGAGTCTGTTTGAAAGAGTCTCAGAAAGTTTCCAGTTGTTTTCTCAATGTTTTTGAAGATATAATGGCAGGAAATGGCTAATAATCTCCTGTCACTGGTCCACTCATTGAGCTTAAATAGATTGCGAGAATCGTTGCCAATATATTTATTGCTCACAAGTTCGTGTCTTGTTTTATGTAACCTGTCCAAGCATCAATTTGATCAGTGAAGTAGTTATAATGCTAAAAGCAATGAATCCAAGGCTAATATTTGACTAATTCCAAGCCAAATTGTGCAAGAACCAGTTAATAATTTCGGAGAAAACTGTTATAGTTCTCTCTTTTACTGTCTCTCCCTCTTTACTAAGAGAGGATCGAATCAGAAAACAGAAATTGTAAGCAAAATTCTCAATTTTATAAGATAATGCCATGTTTCATAAAAGGGGAAACTATCAAGAGAAAATGGTAAAGAACAATTCTTTCTCACATGCTCTTTCTTCCAGTCTCTTTCTCTTTATTACATTTTCCTATTCCTCTCTCTCTCTCTCTCTCTTCTACAGTATCGTCTCCCTTAATCCGAGCATTTATTTCCAGTTGCAGGTATCTCTTATTGTTCATGTTATTAGCCAGATACGCAAATGTCAACAACATTTGTTGTCGATTCAACAATTGAAAAATAAAATTAGCAAAACACCCGATTTTCTCAACTGAGAGAATCAGGTTCGTATTTTGTTGACAACAAAAATTAAACTGATTTTTTCTATATTTACATAATTGCGCATACACACATAGATGTATGTTTTCACAAAGGTATATAAATGTATGTGTATGAGTGTGAGTGAGTGTGTGTGTGCGTATGTGTGTGGCTAATCGCATTTCACCTGTCTATGCTCACTCTGACGCAAGAAGACGTTCTGCTGCGGATATAGTCACAAACACACACACACACACACACACACACACAGATATACAATGAGAGAGAGAAAGAGAGAAAGAGAAAGAGGATGAAAGTGAGATACGTTAATAGCGAACAGGAAGTAACATTGACCAATTACAATGCTGGCTTGTTACTTCGCATATTTTTTGTTGAAAAATGGCCGCCTTAATCGACATCATGACATCATTCGTTCTACAAATTAACTGGAATTTCTTATGTAGTATGTGCATGCGCGCGTGTGTGTGTGTGAAATTTTTCTTGGCCCTTAAAACAAGCTACGCATCTAGAAAAACTTAACGTAGCAGAGCGTTGTAGCAATATTCGATTATATTTTTCCTATTTAAACACAATTCTTTCAAAATCAAAAACAAAGAAGTGTGAATCATTTCGTTCTTCGTAATGATTGCAAAATTACTAGCACTTTTCATTGGATCCAGCCTGGCGTGCATGTGTGCATGCGAGCGCGCGAGCGTGTGTGTGCATATGTATGTGCGTATGAGGGTACAAAAATATCAGCATAAGTATATATATAAACAAATGGAAAGTTAAACACACGAACGCGTGTGTACGCGCACACACACACACACACACACGCGCAAACACACACGCACACATATACATATATAGCAAGGAATGTAACGCACACTTATACATATATAGCAGTGACGAGCTGCTCCCCGGCCGCAAGCTTTGGAATTCAACACGTGATAACAGAGCGATGGCGATCATGATGATCGTCATCATAATTATGAGACCGATGACGCCGACTAGGATAAACATCATTATAGTATACCTCAGCGACATCGTCATCTTCATCATCACCCCACCACCATCCTTATCGTCATCATCAATATCACCACCATCATCAACATCATCATTATCACTGACTTTGCCATTGCTGTCACTTCTATGATGTCCATCATCAATTTTAATTTAACACTTGAGCTTTCATGCCAGGAGACATTAGAGGAATCATCTTAACTACGAACTTGCAAAAGTCCCTCTCTCACACATACATACACACGCGCTCGCACACGCTTGTTTGCCCCCCCCCCCACACACACATCCCTCTCTCTCTCTCTCTCTCTCTCTCACACACTCTCTCTCTTGCTGTGTTTCTATTTCTCTCTTTCATGCCAAGACCAACGCCTTCTCACAAAGCCGTTATTAATCCTAGCATGCAAACTCCTGTGATAACACACGCGCCAATGCCTCGCCTTGTTATGATTGCTGCAAACGAAAATTATGTAATCCGTCAGTTAAGTTTTATACATGAAACTCCATGATACATAGAATACATCAAAGTATCAGGTGTATATATGTAGTTTTATGGTGGTATCTTTAGAGAATGTAGCGTTAAATACTTGCTCACCTCTCCACTACAGATTTATATATAAAGGCACATTTACGCATGCAAACACCACACACACACACACATATATATATATATATATTCTTTTACTTGATTCAGTCATTTCACTGCAGCCATGCTGGAGCACAGCCTTGCAGGATCTTAGTAGAAGAAATCATAATAATAGAACTTATTCTGTCGGTGCTTTTGCCGAACCGATAGGTTATGGGGACGTAAACATACCAACGCCGGGTGTGAAGCGGTGATGGGGAACAAACACAGACAAAAAGCCACACGCCCACACACAGAGGTGAGAGGAGAGTAGAATGAGAGAGAGATCGGAGAGAAGAGTAGAAGGTGAGATGGTGTGAGAGATGGGAGGCGAGAGATGTGTGCCTGTATGTGTGTGTGTCTGTTATATATATATATATATATATATATTATATATATATATATATATATGGTGTGTGGGTGTGTATTTAGCCCCCATTGGGCAATAAAGAAACATATATATATATATATATATATATATATATATATATATATATATATATATTATATACACACACATACATATAGACATACATATGACGGGATTCTTTTAGTTTCTCTCTATCAAATCAGTTACAAAACTTTGGTCGGCTCGGGAGTATAGTACAAGACATTTGCCCGCAAGGTGCCACGTTGCGTTACTGAACCTGGAACCATGTAGTTGGAAAACAAGCTTCTTACCACACACCGATGAACCATTCTTTAACTTCTAACTAGTTTCACTTACGAGGCTTCGGCCTTGCTGGAGCACCGCCTTGAAAAGCTCTTGGTGAAAGGAATCACCCCCAGTACTTATATTTTTTACGCCTGGAAATTTTTCTATCTTTTCTTTAACTGAACCGCTAAGTTGCAGGTACATAAACTCACCACACCGGGTGTCCGTCGAAAAGGAATAATCAACATTCATGCATATTAAGGTCTATCTTTTGTTTACTTTACTAACCTAATATATCTTTCTACCTTTCTCTCTGTGTATATATATATATATAATTGTTAAAGAGGACAACCAGCGTTTAGGCAAGACAAACATCTCAAGTTGTATAAAATATTATTATTGTAAAACTTTAATAATAATATTGCATACAACTTGAAATGTTTGCTTTACCTTAACGTTGGTTGTCTTCTTTAACAATTATATAACCGCTGCATCAGGAAATTGCTAGGGCCCCATATCTAGCGTCTCGGTTACAACCTTGGAGCCCTACTAATCTGTTACAGCACTCACCTTGCGTACCTAGATCTCCTGTGAACTAAACCACCATACTGATATATATATATATATATATATGTATGTGTGTGTGTGTGTGTGTGTGTGTGTGTGTGTGTGTATGTATGTATGTATGTATAAGGACTGCGTAGAGGAGAACGATGAGGCATTGCCAGTGCACCACTCGACCAGTGTTTCAGATTATCTACACTCAGGAAATGTAAAAACCCAGGAGTCACAACGGTGAAACTTTATGAGGAGTAAAATATAACGCATGGATTTGGATTACCCCAAGCATGGCCGCAGTCTAATAACTCAAACAAAAGTTAGAAGATAAAATATATATATAACCTTCAAGGTACAATGTCCGAAACTTTGGGGGAGGGGGCCAGACGAAATACCGTAAGCATCTCGCCCGACGTACTAACGTTACTTATTTCTTTATTGTCCAAAAGGGGCTAAACATAGTTGGGATAAACAAGGACAGGCAAAGGGATTAAGTCGATTACATCGACCCCAGTACGTAACTGGTACTTAATTTATCGACCTCAAAAGAATGAAAGGCAAAGTCGACCTTGGCAGAATTTGAACTCAGAACGTAACGGCAGACGAAATAGTGCTATGCATTTCTCCCGGCGTGCTAACGTTTCTGCCAGCTCGCCGCCTTAAAAGATATATGTTTAATGGCTAACAATTTCTATCATTGGTTCACTCAAAATATATTGCGAGAATCATTGCCATCGACTGAAATAAGAAAAAGATTTTAAAATCTTTCGCTCTCTTCTCTCTCTCCTTCTCCCTCCCTCTCGTGTGTGTATGTATATATATATATATATATATATATATATATATATATGTATATATATAATATATATCTATATATAATATATATAATATATATGTACGTATTATGTATAAACGCAGCGTCATTGTGTTGTAACAAGTTTGCTTCCTAACCACATGATTCTGTGTTCAGTCTCACTGCGTGGCACTTGCGCAAATGTCTTCTACCATTGTCTCGGGTCGACCAAAGTTTTCTAAAAGGATTAAGCAGATGGAAACTGAAGGGAACCGTCCTATGTATATGTCTGTGCTTGTTCGTATATTTTTGTTTCTGCGTTTATATCTCATTTGCCGTTGACAAACCATGTTAGCATGTTTACTTATTCAATCAGTCTCTTTTGCTGAACCGCTAACTTACGGGGAGGTAAACACACCAGCATCGGTTGTCAAGGGATATTAGGAGAACAAGCACAGACACACAAACATGCACATGCACACATACATACATATATACGACGGGCTTCTTTCAGTTTCTGTCTACCAAATCCACTCACAAGGCTTTACTCGGTCCGAGGCTATAGTAGAAGACACCTACCTAAGGTGCCACACAGTGGGACTGAACTCGGAACCATTTGGTTGTTAAGCAAGCTACTTACCACATAGCCACTCCTGCGCCTATTTATATATATAATATATATATATATATATACTATATATATATATAAAATAAATATATAAATATATATATATTTATGTGTGTGTGTAAGAGTGTGTATCTGTCTGTCAGTCTATCAATCTATCTTTATATTCTCTCATTTCTCCAAGAAAATCTCCAATTTGTCTAACCCGAAATAATATATTCACATAAAGACAACCTGTCAAAATATTTCCCGTGATATCTATCCCGCCTCCAATCTCCCTCTCTCTCTCCCCCTCTCTCTCTCCCCCTCTCTCTCTCCCTCTCTCTCTCTCTTCTTTCTCCTCTTCACTTTGCTCTCTCCCTGTCTACTCTACTCTCTCTCTTTCCTCCCCTTCCCTCTGCTCTCTCTCTCTCACTCTCTCTGTGTCTACTCTCCTCTCACCCTCATCTTTCTCCTCTTATCTCCTTTCTCTCCCTGTCTAATCACATTTCTTTCGCTCTCTCCGCTCTTTTCAGGCCTACTCTCCCTCTCTCCTTTCTCATATAACAAACTTTTCTTGATTTCTCTTCTTTATCTTCAATCATTATCATCAATCTTTGTTCATAATCACTATCAGCGCCCCACTCCATACCAGGTCCTCCATCATTCATATGCTCAATATATACTCTTTCCAACTCCCCCCTTCTCTCTCTCCATCTCTCCCTCACACTCCCTCTCTTGCTTTCTTTTGAAGTCTTTCTATATATTTTCAATTCAGGCATGCAGAAACACATATACTCAAATAAGTTTATAGAAGTGTTTGTGCGTGTGTCAGTATGTGTGTATCTATCTATATATCTATATATATATATATGCATGTATGTATGTATCTATTTATCTATCTATTTATCGCGGTATCTTTCTTTGTTCTCTTTTGTCTCTCTCTCTCTCTCTCTCTACTTCACTCATCCTCTCGGTGTCTGCCTCTTTCCGTGCATATGGGTGCGTGTGAGATAATACATTTATATATATATATATATATATATATATATAACTTTAATGCATATATACATATATATGCGTGTGTATAATTGTAATTATGTGCATACATATATATTTTCATAATCACACACACACACACACACTTCTCTTTCTCTCTCTCCTTCTCTTCTCATATTTCTGCTTCCAACGTTAACACTGATGACTTGTAACTCGGTGTCTCTGCATTAGTTTCATTGTAGACAAATTTACAAAGGTTGAGTCCGTGTCATTCTATATTAGACGATCTCGTCGTCATTGATGATTACATTGAGCTCCTGTGTCCCCTCGCTTGTTATTGCATCACCAGCATATCTTTCATTATCTGCCTTTTATCGTCTACTTTTGTTTTCATGAAATAGATAAATGAAAGGAAAAGAGACACGACACATAACATACAAGCACACATACGAACATACATACTTACACGCATATAAACACATACACATAAATTATTATGTTATTGGATATTAGGTTACAGTGTGGGTGAGCGGGTAGGTAAAGCTAAAGCGAAAATTTCATGTCTGTCTGGTTATCTTTCTATTTATCTATCAATCTATCAGTTCATCTATCTATTTACACACACACGTGTGTGTATAAATATATGTGTGTATATACATATATGTATATTATAATTCATAAGTGCGTGTATATGTGTACATTTATCTACTTTTTCTCTCCTTACTCTCCCTCTCTCTCTCCCTATATGTATGTACACACACACACACATATATATATGTATATTGCGTGTATTTATATATGCGTAAGTATGTATATATATATATATATACTTATATACATATATATATACTTATATACATACATATATGTATATATCTATATATATACTTATATTCATACATATATATATATATATATATATATATATATATATATATATATATATATATATATACAGCGAATATTGCTAGGCAGACTGACAGACAAAGAGATAGATATAAACAGATATATTGAGGTTTGGGTGTGTGCATTTGTGCGTGGTGGGAGAGATAGGGGGATGAAAACCAATCATGTCGTCCATATTAATACAAGATTTATGAATATACATAGTCTGCTCGTGCCGTAATGACATCACAAGCAAATATGCTTATTGAGCTTAAATGTATTTAACATGATAATGAAATACAATTAAAATATGGAAAAACGGGTTTCTTTTTCATTGAAAGTATTTACATATTGGAATAATATCCTCGGAATTGTATAATCTCGGGTCGTTATACTTTCTTTAGAAATGTTTCTATAGAATAGATTGTCACAAGAAAAGGCACAAGTACAACAGGATCTTAGATTTACATAGAGACTGAGAGGCGAACACATAGTTCTCTGTCTTTCTTTCTCTCTTTAACTAACTAACTATACATATATATATAGTGAGACAGAACACACACACTGATAGTGATAATAATAACCAGTTGTTAGAACTAGATATCCTTATATTGCACAATCAACCAGCATCTTAAAATCAACAAGAGCAACCTCAACGACTAACCGGATATGATTTTTAAATGAGAATATCTTAAATAAACCCAACTTCTCTCACTAACAAAAATGCTAAAAATGAACTCGACTGCTCTCCAAAGTTAAGTTTTTAAAAAAACCGGAAAAATAATCCTTGTCCCGTACCTGATCGATCCCAAAGGTAGTCATGTAATGTGAAAGTGGCTGTAGAAAATTCAGTAACCTTATGAAATAGTTAATCCTTATGTAATACAAGACAAAATTAACAAATTCACCATTCAAATTAGTTTCAAATGCGGAGGTAATAATAAGTTCTAATCAGGAACTTTTAAACGAATAGCATGAGACATTTTGGTTTTCTCTTCTCTTAAATTCTGGCTTTCCTTTAGCATTCCTATTGTTTTATATCGATGTATAAATGTATGTATATATATATAAGTATATTGTAAAGTGTTAATATTTATGTATAATATATAAGAAAATATACATTATAAAAATATGTTAGTGCTATTTCATATCTGAACAGTTTTGCTGCCATTTATATATGTAGTTTGATTTCTTTATCCATCAGTTTCTACTAAGATAGAGACGCGAGTAAAATTAATAATAGGGAAACGAAAATAAAACTTTGAAATCTGCCTAAAGAGAGATAATTGAGAAATACTTCAAAGTCAACGTAAGATCGTAATCATGTAAAGTAAATCTAACAAATAACCCAGAATTCTTGCCTGGGGCCGGATCAATCCCAAACTCTAATCAATTCTCGCCAGGTACGAGGCCAAACATCCCTGAAAGTTTCATCCGAATCCATCTAGCAGTTCTTGAGATATCTTGTCCACGGTCAAACAAACAAATAAACACGACTGAAAGTAATACCCCCGCCTTCGCTGAGGCGGAGGTAATAAATCAATGAATTAAAAAAGAGCAGCATTAGCTTACAGCTGTTTCTATCCGCAGAACTAAGTGTCTAATACTTCATTTAGGTTCCACAGAGCCGTCTTAAAGTACTGCTGTGTTTTTTTTATTATTTATCATGCGAAGCACATATATTCATACATACTTAGAAAGACAGACAATCAGAACGAAGAGACAGACAGATAGATAGATAGATAGATAGTTAGATAGATAGATAGATAGATAGATAGATAGATAGATAGATAGATAGATAGATAGATAGATAGATAGATAGATAGATAGATAGATAGATAGATAGATAGATAGATAGATAGATAGACTGGTGTATTGTTAGGCGTTTCTGATACAGCTGGATGAATCTTTTGATCTATATTCTATGTTTGTTGGAAATTTAGAATAAGGCGGTTTGGTTCAGCTGCCTGGGCACAGATATTCAGCCTGCTTCGGTATGAGTACCTTTTAACAAAGGAAGAGCATATATACACGCGCGCGCAGAATCATATATATATATACACGGCTGGAAAGAATAAGAGATTTATACAACACTTTCCCTCCCCTTATATGTACAAATATGCATACACACTCAGACACAGACACAGAGAGGGAGAAAGGAAAAGAATGGAGAGAAAATGTGAAACATAGAAGAAACGTCAAATGTCAATCAACCTCGAATCACTGACGCCAAAACGGCTGTGCCAAAACGTTTCATACACTCTGGATGGGTGTATTCATCTATAACTTTGCATAACAAATAAACACTTTACTGGAATATCCCTGGAGCAGGGAGAGATAAGATTTTAACTAACCCTCAAATCTTAAGGTACATCTCCTTGGTATAGAAACAGCTATAAGTTAAATGAAGTGATTGCTTAACTCTTGTGACTTCATTCTCAATCTAAAATGATGCGAACTGCAGTGTGACCATTGATGTATAACGACATCCGATAGTCTGGTCGATCACGTGATCAGTAACACACCCATGCACATATAGGCGCAGGATTAACTGTATGATTATGGAACTTCTTTTGCAACAATATCGGGTCAATATTGGTCAAGTTTCTTTAAGCACATAACCGGTGTTGGATCTTTTACGCTCCAGTAACATAGCGGTTCGATAAGAGAGACCGATAGAATAAATAACAGACTTGCAAAAGAAATGAATACCGGTGTCGACTAAAACACAAGTAGTAGGAGGAGGAAGCTGGAACGGAAGGACAAATTAAAGGAGGAGGAGAAGGTTGTGATGATGGAAGAAGAAAGGAAGAGGTGGCATTGCCCCAGCATTGCCGTAATCCTGTGACTGAAACAAGTAAAAGATAAAAGATGTCGTAGCTTTCCACTCTATTCTACATTTTCTTTTCTTTTTTGCTATCAGTTATTTTCCGATTCATCTCATACAATATTAATTAATTAATAATAATAATAATAATAATAATAATAATAATAATAATAATAATAATAATTAATAATAATATACTAATTATAAATCAGAAATGAATCAAAGCAAAGCACCTTGAAGATATTCAATCGACTTTACCTTACTCGATACGATATCAATTCTATCGATGCTAAAAAATATTACCATTTTAAGCTGCTCCGATTAGATCATACACTCATGAAAACGCCATTGAATTTAGCAAAGAATTTAATTAAAATGAGTAATTTATAAAAGTTGTAATTATTATTGTCGTTGTTGTTGCAGTTTGAATGATAATATAACCTTCATTCATAATTCATAATTAGTGAAAGAGTAGAAACATCTATGACAAATAGAAATGCTTCATTCCCGCTAATTATTCCCTTCTCTTCTTAACAATCTTCTTCTTCTCCTTCTGCTTGTTTCACACCCCCATGGCCACCACCTCCGCCTCTTCCCTTCTTTCTTCTTTCATCATCACAACCTTCTCCTCCTCCTCCTTCATATTGTCCTTCTGTTCTAGCTTCCTCCTCCTAACTCCCCCCCCACGAAATCTCTACCTCCAAATCTTCACATCCTTCCCTACCTCCACCTCACCACAAGCACCATCTTCTCTTCTTCCTCCCCCTCCTCCACGTCTTCCTATAACCTTCTTCCTCTTCCTTCTCCTACACCACGTCATCCCATCACCGCATTCTCACCACAATTTCCTCCTCTTTCTTCACCACCATATTATTGCCCTCTCCTTTCTCCTCCTATTTCCCTACTACCTCCCCCACTGATTCTGTCTCTTTTTCTCCTCCTTTCCCTCCTACCTGCCCCTTTCTCCTCCCCTGCTCTATCTTTCTCCTCCCCTTTATCCCGCCTAATCTTCCTCCACCCATCCACCCCTGGAATTGCTGTTCTTGCTCCGATGTCCCTCAATATTTTATTGCGACGTTTACATGAATGAAAGTTTCCTTTTTGTATTTTAGTTTCATGTTAAATCGGTGAAAATTACGCAATTGTAGAGTTCACTGCCAATACCCGGGGTGAAACTAAAAGGTGACTCTACTGTCGTATGATTCAATTTCATTTCAAAATTCTTCTGTTTTAGCAGCGAGAAATTCTCCTCAGAAAATGGAATTTTAAAATACCGCGTTAAAAATTAAAACTAGTTAAACATAAACGTTTGCCAAATGAAAAAAAAAGAAGTTTAAAAAGTTGAAACTTTAATTTCCACGACACAAATTCATTAAAGGTATCCACAATAACAACTCATATGCTGGTGTTATTAGAAACATAGAATAGAAATTTTAATTATGAGTTAATCATCGATGGACGAGACAATCAAGTAGAAATACATTGCCTTAGCAAATGCTTACTTACTCGAGACTTTAATCCAAAATCAAGTGAGGTGATGAGAAAAATACCTTTTCTTTACAAGCAAACAAGGTCATTTCAAGGACGCTGTAGCCCAGGGATCCTCGGTGGGTATCCATGTGGCTCTTGGGGTTCCATATAACATTGTTAAAATTTATTTGCAATAAATTGCTTACACTTCTATAAAACACAAAACTTTTTAACATTTCAATAAAATTTCGTATAATATTTCATTATAAAAATAGAGAATTTTTTAAACATTGAATGGAGGTCCAGTGGAATAAAATAAGAAAAAAAGGGCTCCATAGGCGAAAAATAAAGGAGTAACACCCGTTAAATTCTTGCCGGTGAGTGAAAGGATGTTATTTCTGTCCACCGAGAGAGTTTACTGGATATTTAATCACGGAGGAGGTGGTAAAATGTAAGGCCACGTTTGTACACTGCTCACCTTCCTAACAACGAATATGGGTCAGTGAATTAGACGGGACACAGTCACGGTATTGGTTAAGTTATTGACATTTTCGTATGAAATAAGAATGTGGATGTAGGAATGACTGAAAAACGCTACGTGACAAGTGGCGTTAGTATAGTTGAACATAGAAGTTCTAAGTGGAGAAAACAGTAAGGAGGTTCCAGAGCTGTATATGTTTTCGGTGACAAAGGTAAGTCCGCATCTTTGGTCATGTGGTGCAGAAGGCCTTGTTTATTTATTTACCTTTTTAGTTGCAAAGTTTGGAGGAAGAAGTAGACATTTTAACTCTCGAAAGCACTTCGAGGTCCGAAGCATCAGTGTTTGTGATGCTGAATTGAAACTGTTGCACGTTTGCACCTCCAGAAAAGACATGAGCAAGAACATTCCAGGGCAGTTGGAGGGTATATTCAGGACAGAGAGGACTGAGCAAGTTGGTTAGCGTGGTGCTGGGGTGGGTGTTGAGCAAAGCAAGGGTGATGAGATGCGAAAAGAGACGTGTGTCGGGGAATCCTACGGATAGGGACACAAGAGATCCGGGACTGCACAGCTCTGAGTAGTTGCCAAAATAATTGCGGTAAAAAAAAACACAGAGGGAAGAGACATCGCGTTTATGAGTCGAAGGCTGAAGTGCGTCTGCCAATGATGGGATGTCATTCAATCGAATGGCACTTCTCTGAATGAGGTCCAGGATGTTTGTGTGACTAGCAGTAGCACCGTTTAAGGTGGGGGTGGGAGACCTCACTCCATTGTGATAATTCCTACAGGTAAGGTAGCAAGTACCACCGGAGAGCGTTCACTTTTGAAGAGTTAGAGAAATAGGAGAAGAAAGAGTGCAATATATGTTTGAGTTTTCTTATTCCAGCATAAATCTGTGTAAACCTGCTGCAGAATTAAAGTCTGTAAAATTGAGCCTAATTTCTGAAACAGTATAATTCAGATAAATATAAAATCGTTCGATACATAAATTTCGATACAAATGAGTATCAGACAAAGTACTGAAATGAATAGATGTAATTTATATAACGTTTCGGACAGAATCCTTTTTCAGGGAAAATTTGAAAGGAGAGAAATTAATGAATGACAGCATAACTTTACATCCTCCACACTCTACTGTCTCTCCTTAATTTCGTTCTTTAGTTTGCTCGATCGTATATAATTTATGTAATTTATGGAGACGATGCCTCACAACGACAGCTGCCCAAAGGTTGAATCCAATAAAACTGTGCATAACAATGTGTTGTTTACAAATTACTTTCAATGGATAGAAAATATGGGTTAAAACAAATGAATTTGTAAACCATTGTTGAAAATAGATCAGTTGATTCAAATGCGTGAGATACTTCGTTATTAAACAATATTTTACTTCGGGAAACAAAATCGAAAAACTCGAATATTGTAAGTGAATAGTAAGCTATCACAAGTCAAAATATGTGAGTGGATGAATACAAAATGTTTGGTAGAAAATAGGTTAATGGAATCAAATATGCATGATACTGAGTTAATGAAGCATATTTGACTGCTGGAGACAAGATATTTGAAAGAAAATAAAAGTAAACGTCGAGATGAGTAGACGTCAGATAAATTTAAGATTGTGCTGATAAAATTAGATTTAATAGGTGATAATGTGGAGGAAATACAATTTCTTAGCTTTGACAAATTTATTTCTAATAAGGTTTAAGTGTATAGTGTAGATCGTCCCTAATAGAGTGGTTCTATGATTAAAGGCTTTCGATTTGTAATCATCCCAGTTGATTTCTATACACTGCATGCTTTGGACTGATTTATCAAATGCCTTCTGTGCAATTTTTCAAAAGGAAGGGCGTGATTTTAAAAAGACTTAACTGATATTTTCAGCACAAAATTTAGCCATACAATTGCTCAATCGTTGGCTCGTAAACACTCGAGTGCACGCACACGAACTCAAACGAAGGAGCAAAACTATATCCATTTCCTATGAAATACGTTTATGTTTGCTGCGAGACTGCATGAAATTGCAAATTAATTGAAATAAGATTCAGGGAGAAATAAAATATGGAATAACGTTGTAATATTGTCACTTGTTCCAATCTAAAATAGTTATTTCTCTAAATTTCGCACTCAAAACAGCTAAAGTTGGCAATTTCCATAGAAGACATTACACGGAAAGCCATACTAGAAGAATTCTTTGTTTATCAGTTGATATAGATGTTAATTTTTAATTATATATTCATTACAAATATTGACACTCTCTCTTTCTCTCTCTCACTCTCTTCCCAATTCGTCTCTTTATCCATATCTTCCTTCCTCTCTCTCTCCCTCTCGCTCTCTCTCTTGTCTCACTGCTGCAGTGCTAATTGCAATTTACACAGAAATACTCAAGGGAGGAATGTATTTAAGAATGTTATAAAATCTAACGATCAACGCACACACACACACACACACACAATTATAGGCACGCATATTCAAACATTCACACACGTGCATCCTCATACACACACACACACACAATTGTACTCAGTGCATGATTTTCCAAACTAACAATTGAGAAATGTTTATGCGTGTGTTTATGCCTGATTGTGTTAAGTCACAATTTATAAATATATTTAGTTTCTGTTGATACAGCTTTGGCAAATATAAAGGTTGCCCAAACAGTTCCATTGCTACATTCTGCAAACATATCAGCAAAAATGGTTCTCAAAATCATAGGATATTTCCAGAATCAACGAAAGTATGCTGATTTGAGAATCCTTTATATTTGTTGGGTGCCGTTAAAGAAGTAAAAATCTAAAGAAGAAAAGTGGTTTTATTTTACTTAAGTGTATTGTACTAATTATAAACTTGTCTCGTTCTCTTTCAGTTAAACAATTTCATACTTGTGCACAATAGCTTATAAAAATAACCATTATTATAGGGGACTGTTACATTACACAATAAGGGCTGCAATGTGGAATCTGTTATATTTTCTCTGATTTAATACCTTTGCCGAGATCTCAATTGTTCGTGTCATAGAAGATCATATGACAAACGGGAATAAAATCAACTTTCATCTCTGCACATCTCTAATTGCCTATTTAAAATAAAGGCTAGTAATACTAAAACGTACAACTGTACACACACGCACATACATACGTAGATACGTATATATATATATATATATATAGCAAAGGTATGAGAGGTATTGGTATTCGGAAGAGCGAAGATGGCAGGTAACGCTACGTAATTGCTATGGAAGGACCGTGGTTAAACGCTTGGTTTGATAATGATACGAGCGAGGAGTCTAATGCAGGCCTTATATGAGCATGTATATGTTAAATAAAATGAGACAACAAAGCCAAGGCTGTGTGGAATTTTCAGGAAGATTCTAACATATCACCAAACCTCACACACCACATGCATATTCATTTCTTACATTGTTATCTCTTTATACCCTTCCTCTACTCCTCTCTCATCCCTCCTCATAACATATTGACCACCAACACTTTTCACTTTCTTACACTTTTTTCACTTTCTCTTCTTGTTATCATTTTATGTTCCTCTTTTTTCTTCTCCTTTTCTCCCTTTTTTCCTTTGACCTCTCTCTTCAGTTTAACATACACATCGCTCTTCCCCTGTCTATCCACGTAATACTACCACTACATTCTTAAATTTTTATTCACACCACAAAACACATTTGAATGAAGAGCACATAGAATCTACGTCCCCACACTTTCCATTTGTGATGACAAAATATGAACTTCTATCGGAATTTACATATCACGGATAGGAGGCATTTCTATCACTTCTACACACAACTTTCCTTGGATACTCGAACTGCAACTATAACATCTTTATATAATTTTATTTGTATTTTATTTTCTACATTCATTCTCCTGTTTCCTTTTATACTCCTTATTTGCTTCCCATTTCGAAATAACTCCTCATTTTGAAATCTAATATTTCCTTCTATTTAACCATCTCACATCGTTTCTGATGAAGGGATATCCCTAATATCCCAGAAACAGCTGTAAGACTAACTTTCTCTTTAGAAATGTCCTGAAAATTCTACACAGCCTTGGCTTTGTTTCCCATTTCATTTAACATATATATATATATATATATATATATATATATATATATGTTAAATGAAAATTCTACACAGCCTTGGCTTTGTTTCCCATTTCATTTAACATATATATATATATATATATATATTATATATATATATATATATATATATGTTAAATGAAATGAGAAACAAAGCCAAGGCTGTGTAGAATTTTCAGGACATTTATATATATATATATATGACGGACCTCTTTCGGTTTCTGCCTACCAAATCTACTCACAAGGCTTTGATTGGCTCAAGGCTATAAAAGAAGACACTTGCCCAAGGTGCACCGTAGTAGAACTAAACCGAGGATTGTGGCTGGAAAGGAAACGTCTTATCACACAGCCAAGCCAAGCCTTTAGACGCGTTATATAAATCTATATATATATAAACCTGAAAATGCGTGTCTGTCTGTCTGTGTGAATCTCTAAAACTTGAGAACTACACAACCAATTTCATTCAAGTTTTATACATGCCTTATTTAGGGTCCATGGAGTGTCATGGGCAAAAAAATGTTTTAACTTCTTGCCTAGGGCGAGCCCATAGCAATATCATATCCTTTCCACTATTTCAGTATTACGTGTTAAAAGTGAAACAAAAACATCTCTCTATTGTAATGTCACATGCTTTCAATTTAATAGTGAAATTAATAAAGTGAAACTATTATATAAGAGGGGTGAACCATTAACAGTGGATATCCATTTTGCTAGAAGAAGATCCGCTATGATCCTATATGCTACACCGCTGCTTTTCAATTCATATTAATCAAATTAATATTCAATTTTTCACCCTTATTATTTTTAATTTAAATTTACATGTATATATATATATATATAGACAAAAGACATGTAAATTTAAATATATATATAGATGTATATATACAGATGTATATATATATGGATGTATATATATAAATATATATACATATATATATATATATATATATATATATATACATGTATATGTATACATGTATATGTATAGCTGTATATATATATATATACATGTGTATGCATAGGTGTATATGTATACATGTGTAGATGTATATATATATAGATGTACATGTAATATGTACACATATATATATACATATATATATATGCATACATATATACACTCATACACACACACACAGAGCACACACATACATAGGTGCAGGTGTGGCTGTGTGGTAACACATGGTCCGCAGTTCAGTCCCACTGTGTGCTAACTTGGCATGTGTCTTCTGCTATATCCTCAGACCAACCAAAGCCTTGTCAGTGTATTTTGTGGACATAAACTGAAAGAAATCAATTGTATATATATGTATATATGTAAGTCTATGTGTATGTTTTGTGTTCTCTCTCATCACTGCTTCACAACTGGTAGTCGTTTATTTACATCCCTATAACTTACTGGCTTCACAAGAAGAAATTTATAGTAACATGCTTATCAAAATAAAAAAAAAGCACTAAGCAGTGTCTCATATTTTTGTTTTCCCACTCAGTTGTATCTATCAATTCATCTTTGTGTGTGTGTGCATACATACATACATATATATATATATATATATATATATATATATATATATAATATATATATATATATATATACATGTATATGTATACATGTATATGTATAGCTGTATATATATATATACATGTGTATGCATAGGTGTATATGTATACATGTGTAGATGTATATATATATAGATGTACATGTAATATGTACACATATATATATACATATATATATATGCATACATATATACACTCATACACACACACACAGAGCACACACATACATAGGTGCAGGTGTGGCTGTGTGGTAACACATGGTCCGCAGTTCAGTCCCACTGTGTGCTAACTTGGCATGTGTCTTCTGCTATATCCTCAGACCAACCAAAGCCTTGTCAGTGTATTTTGTGGACATAAACTGAAAGAAATCAATTGTATATATATGTATATATGTAAGTCTATGTGTATGTTTTGTGTTTCTCTCTCATCACTGCTTCACAACTGGTAGTCGTTTATTTACATCCCTATAACTTACTGGCTTCACAAGAAGAAATTTATAGTAACATGCTTATCAAAATAAAAAAAAAGCACTAAGCAGTGTCTCATATTTTTGTTTTCCCACTCAGTTGTATCTATCAATTCATCTTTGTGTGTGTGTGCATACATACATACATATATATATATATATATATATATATATATATATATATATATATATATATATATATTATATATATATATATACATGTATATGTATACATGTATATGTATAGCTGTATATATATATATATATACATGTGTATGCATAGGTGTATATGTATACATGTGTAGATGTATATATATAGATGTACATGTAATATGTACACATATATATATACATATATATATATGCATACATATATACACTCATACACACACACACAGAGCACACACATACATAGGTGCAGGTGTGGCTGTGTGGTAACACATGGTCCGCAGTTCAGTCCCACTGTGTGCTAACTTGGCATGTGTCTTCTGCTATATCCTCAGACCAACCAAAGCCTTGTCAGTGTATTTTGTGGACATAAACTGAAAGAAATCAATTGTATATATATGTATATATGTAAGTCTATGTGTATGTTTTGTGTTCTCTCTCATCACTGCTTCACAACTGGTAGTCGTTTATTTACATCCCTATAACTTACTGGCTTCACAAGAAGAAATTTATAGTAACATGCTTATCAAAATAAAAAAAAAGCACTAAGCAGTGTCTCATATTTTTGTTTTCCCACTCAGTTGTATCTATCAATTCATCTTTGTGTGTGTGTGCATACATACATACATATATATATATATATATATATATAATATATATATATATATATATATAGGATTTCGTAGACAGGAACTGAAACAAATCATTCGTATATATATATATGTATGTATATATGTAGTTAATCCAAACAAGAAAGCACATAAAAACACAACAACGCGAGGACATGGAACAAATATAGTATTATTGGACGCTCAGGAAAAAAGGAAAGAAGGAGGGTTTAACGTTTCGTGCGGAGCTCTTCGTCGGAAACATAGGAGAAGGAAAGATCCAGAGAAGGGAAGACAGAGGAAAAAAAATCGCCAACGGTACACACGAGGTCACATTTTCTCTTTGTCTCTGTGTTTCGCCTTCATCACTGCTTCACAACTGCTGTTCATTTATTTACACCCCCATAACTTACTGGTTTCACAAGAACAAACTAATAGAATAAGTACCAGGCTTATATTTATAAAATTTCATCTTCTTACAAGTTACAAAAAACCCTCGATGGGGACTTAACACCCACAATCTTGTCATTTTATCTAAGCAAAAACGAATACAGTTGTGCTCTTGGAAGCTGTAGGGTTACCCGAGCATAAAAGATGAGCATTATTTGTAATTCATTGGTACAACAGTGTAACAGTTTGCTTTGACATACACTTACATTGTGATTTCTGCAATATGCTGCATAAATTATCAAGTAAATGAGAGGCATGTTTGCCTCCACTGATTCAGTTGCAAAGTGTTGAGTAAAGTCATTTGATTACAGACCTCCTTTCAGTCTTTTAATTATCACTGGGTCACACATAGTCCCCAGATGGTAACATTGATTTCAAGGCCTTCTCAGATGAGTGACTGGTTATTCAAAGACATTTATAGATTGTAACTTTATTCTGTTCAGTAATGCATCTTACGGCTGTACCTTTCACCTGAATGGTGAGGAATCCTACATTGGGAGTGGTAACGACTAGGGTAGAGTAACTGACTGCTTATTGTGATCAGTCGTCTTTTGGTTTCCTGTAGCTTTGCTCTCTTTTACAAACCCAGTGAACATATAATTCCTATTTCAAAGAAATTCAAACAATAGTTATAAGACCCAAGTTAAAAAGATTCTCAACTTCTCTGGTTGACATTAAGATGCCCACCACCATTTTAGCTCACATTTTAGAGCTTCATGACCTTCATATTTCAAGAGCAAAATCTTTTTAACAGGTTCAATAAAACTAGAATTTTGGAATATGTGCATAAAAATCATTAGTATGGGATACATGTGGCACGATTACAATATTTTTAGGGTGTGTAGAGAGGGAAATAACCCTCATCTGCAATTTTGATGAAATTCGAAACATAGATATTCTAGTTCATTACAGAAAAGTCTAATTCTTCAATTGCATGTAACCCGGGCAATGCCGGGTATCTCTGCTAGTATAATATATATATATATATATATTAAAGTTCACACACACACACAGATAGGTAGATAAAAGAAGTAAAGTTTTCTTTGTCAATTTGACTAGCAGTCTAACATTGTTGAAGTACAACATAGAATTCACTTGAGGAATGATATGTTTAACCTTCCCCACCGCCTACATCGAGCGCCGCCGCCGCCTCCACCCACCATAAGCGCCAACGCATCCGCCATTATATCCAGTGTTTGTGTGCCATTGCAGACTGTGTCGAATGGGAAGCCTATCTCAGTTGTCAGTTACAGATTAAGAGATTGATTTTAATTCATCATCGGACGAAAAGACGATGTTAGAGAATCTTATAAAAGTGAATAATATTACAAACTTTCAATTAAACAACAACAATGATAAAATAAAAACAACAACGACGACGATAATAATAATAATAATGATAATAATAATAATAATAATAATAATAATAATAATAATAATAATAATAACAACAACAATAATAATTATAATAAATTACAAAGTAACTCAGTGCAGAAAGAGAAAATAAGCCAAACCTGCAGTGAAAATAAAGATTTCGCAAGAGCATCACCAACTGAAGACAGTATCTTCTGGTGTTTAGTAGAAAACAAATGTAGTGTGTGTGTGTGTGAGTGTGTACGTGTGCGTGCTCGCGGGCGTGTTTGCTTATCTGTCTATCGGTCGATATATCTATGCAGTGAACTAGATACATAGAGATCTATCTATCTATCTATCTATATATATATATATATATATATCTATAGCTGTCTGTATAGTATTTTGTATACCTATCTCTATATTTATCTATGTGTTTCGTTTTATATATATATATATATATATATATATATATATATATATAGTATGGGTGGCTTATTCGTAATTTTACAACATAAAGGCAGATATATAGACAACCTTAAAGTGACGAAAGTGGAGGCCCATGATTAGAGCAGCCAACATGCGGTCGCGGGATTGCAGGTTCGAATCTCACACCGGGCGACGTGTGTGTTTATGAGCGAAACACCTAAGCTCCATGCGGCTCCGGCAGAGCGTAATGCTGAACTTCTGCTGACTCTTTCGCCACAACTTACCCACAATCTTTTCTCCCTGCATCTAGCAGCTCGTCTGCGACGGACCGGCGTTCAATCCAGGTGGGGCATCTATGCGCCAAGGAAACCGAGAAACCGGCCCTCATGAACTAGGCATGGCTCGAGAAGGGACAAACAGCAAAATGACAAAGGTCACTAATCAGCACCAGTTTTTGCTCGAAATAAGAGTCAAAATAAATTAAAGGACACGGAAAGTAATATTTTAATATGACTGACAAGGGAGTCAAGCTCCAACCAGCCGCTGAAGGGAGATTGCCTCCATTGTCAGTCATTAAACCATTGCTTTCCGTGTCCATTAAGTTGCTTTGCCTCTTACTTCTAGCAATACTGGTGCTGATGAGTGACCTTTGTCACTATAGTCATGTCTACACAATCACGCACACAAGGACACGAACACACACACACACACATATACGCTACAGCGACACACATACATGGATGAAATACAATTTTAGCTTTTCCTTTAATTTAAGCGAGAGTTTCCAATAATTTAACAGGTTGGCAGTGCTATAGCTATGCCCAATCAACTTAATTACAGTTTATATATATATATATATATATATATATATATAGAGAGAGAGAGAGAGAGAGAGAGAGAGAACAATTCTACCAAAAATGTCTTCATCGCATTTTAAACATTAAATATTCTTTTACTCCAAACACAGATGCCCTTGCATCTTCAGGTATCACCTCAATTAAAGCAATGATTTTGAAGAAGCAAGTGAGATGGTGTGGCTATGGCGGATGAACTCACATCCAAACAACTGTTTTATGGTAAGCTCGCAGATGGAAACGCTATCGGTGTAAACCTAAAGAACGGTTTATGGACGGCATAAGGACTACCATGAAGTCACTTGGAATGGATCCGGATGACATAGAAACCATTGCTTCGGATCGATCTGGATAGTGAACTAAAATGTGGAGTGGAGTGAATGCGTTGGAAGAGGTCAAGATAACGCGTGTAAGACTCAAGAGAGATTTAAAGAAGAATTTTACGAGCGGGAATGTGAATCACAATGAACTTTTTTGGTGTATAGTTTGTGACAGAACATGCTTTTCTCTTGCTGGGCTCAGATCTCATTTGCGAACCCATGGAAAACAAACCTCCACCAACTATTCTGCCTATAGGTCTGTGCACACCTTTCAATACAATGTATGCCAGAAGGTCTGCAAATCTAACGGAGGCCTCGATGGGTATTAAGATCCACATAGACCAGAACTTAACTGCATCTCTTTGTGGTCCAAATCGAGTAAGCAATCTCTGTGGGTGTCTTTTCAAAACATTGTATGGTTTAAAAAGCCACATCAGATGACCATGACGGTTCTAAGGTGTAGGTACAGGAGGTAGTCAAACTCTGCATAAGGTGTAGAGAACCACCACACATATATATACATACATATATATATATACATATATATATACATATATATATATATATATATATATATATACATACGTACATACATACATATATAATATATGGTGAGATGTGTTTGTATATGTGTTTATATATATATATATATATACATGTATGTGTGTAAGTGTATGTGTATAAGAATCTAGCCAGTGAGAAAGACAGGCAGGTAAGTAGATAGATAACACTTGTTAAGATTCTACGTGTTTGTTAATTCCCTTCGATGCCTATGTAGATATACACACACTTTCGACAGAGAGAGAGAGAGAGAGAGAGAGAGAGAGAGAGAGAGAGTGAGTGAGTGAGTGAATATGTCAGCTGAAGGCAAAAGAGCCACTGCCAGCAGTAATAGACATTTTATGCCGTGTGAAGTCGCAAAAAGTGTCTTGCTCAAGAAGACAATGCATTGCCTGGTTCAAGAATAAACCCAACGACATAATATGTGCGTGTGTATGTGTGTGTGCGTGAGTGTGTGTGCTTTCCTCTATATATGCATAACTGCAGTTGTTTTCCCTAATAAATTGCATAATGTACGTAGATGGATGGATGGATGGATGGATGAATGGATAGATAGATAGATAGATAGCTAGATAGATAGATAGATAGATAGATAGATAGATAGATAGATAGATAGATAGATAGATAGATAGATTGATGGATGGATAGATAGACAGATAGATAGATAAAGAAACAGCTACATAGCTATATATATATATATATATATATATATATATATATAGATAGATAGATAGATAGATAGATTTATAGATAGATAGATAGATAGATAGATAGATAGATAGATAGATAGATAGATAGATAGATAGATAGATAGATAGATAGATAGATAGATATATGTATGTATATAGATAGATAGATAGATAGATAGATAGATAGATAGATAGATAGATAGATAGATAGATAGATAGTAATAGAGATAGAGTCATAGAGACAGATAGATAGGTAGATAAGATTGCTTTTTTCCAATCTGCCATTGCACCTCTAATGAGTGGGGCATTATGGTTTCAAGGGATTTAGCTGCTATATCTAAAACTTCAACTGCTCACATAAAACAAGATTCCTGTGTTGGCTCGATATAAGACCTTTTCTCAATAAACATTTTTATTCACATATTTTTTAGTTATTTTATTTATTTTATAGATTTACCTCTCAGTTTATTTTTGATATTCTTGTTTTTATGGTTTTTACCTCTCCACCTCGTGTTGATAGTCGAAGATAATGGAACGTTCTTTGGAATTATTAGATAAAACCAAAAACGAAAAACATATAGAACCTGTGATAGAATATCCATGCAAACAAACGTGCACATAACACACACACTCATAGACGCATACAGTAAATACACGTAAACAAAGATATGCACACACATACACACCACGTACACAGTGACATAGACATATGTACGTATACACACACACACACACAAACACACAACTATATATATGCACACACACATTTATAACTATATATACTCACATACAAATATATATATCTTCAATTTTTTATCCAATAATTATAAACAATAACGAGACCATCACAGTGGAATATGTATAGGAGTTGGTATTATTTCTGTGTGTGAGTGTGTGTGTGTGTGTGCGTATGTGAGGATGTCGGGGGCAGAGTGAACACTTTCGGAATAGGCTTGCCTATTTAAGTTCGAGCTTGTGAAATCACGAACAAGGAACTTCAAAGGGGAGAGCAGCAGAGCTCATAGGGGAGAGAAATAGAGGCAGAGAGAGAGGGAGAGAAGGCGAGCGCATGCGTGTGAGATCAGCGGTGATAATGACGATGGTGACGGCGGTGAGTTTATGCATGAGAAAAGAGTGGGAAATAGTAGAGGGGAGAGTGAGAATTGTAAAATCATCGAACATTACCGAATGATAGTGGCATAATTGACCAGGAGCCACACGGGAAAGATGGGTGAGATCAAAGAAACTGCATATATATGGCATTATCAATAAATGCCATTAGCATACATGCTTCAAGACCGGCATACAACAGATAACAGAGTTCATTATCGCTACACATGTACAGAAAACAGAAGGAATGTGTGTGTGTGTGTGTGTGAGGCTACGAGTATATAAACATACACATACACACACACATACGTACACACATACACACACACACACACACACACACACCTATGTATATATGATTCTGCTTGGAACAGAGATGCTAACCTAGAGTCAAAGACATTGAATACGGGTGTAATGTTTACTTGTTTAGTACTCGTAGGAATTTCCAGAAGGACACAGAAGATTGAGATTTAGAGAGGGGGAGAAAGAGAGAGAGAGAG
>NC_043015.1:24412259-24447259 GCF_006345805.1 Octopus sinensis
ATATACATACATATATATGTATGTCTATCTTTGTAAATATATATATATATATATATATGCATTTATGCGTGTGTGTGTGTGTAAATACATACATACATACATGCATACATATATATATATATATATATGTGTTTGTGTGTGTGTGTGAGAAGATACCTGAACAATTTCCTTGTTTTTGAGCAAAAAATTACAAGAGAACATTTTAATGAATATGGTTTCAGAGTGTCACACAAACACACACACATTCATATATATATATATATATATATATAATATATATATAACTATCTATTTGTCTGTCGGTCTCTGTCTGTGTATACATGCACATATATCTTTTTCTCTCTCTCTCTCTCTTACATATAAATATACATATATATACAAACAGACAGACAAATCGATAGGTATACAGATATATATTCATATATATGTGTGTGTGTTTGTGTGTGTGTGTGTGTGTGTGTGTGTGTGGTGTGTGTGTGTGTGTGTGTAAGTGTGTGCGTGTGCGTGCATATTTCTGACATTTGGAAACCGTACTCATTAATGTGGTGATGTTCCTTTGTAATTTTGTGCGCAGAAATAAGGACATTTTTAAGGTGTCTTTGTCATTGTCTTATCATAAAATTGTCTTCGTCTTCGTAATTAGATATCTCAATGAGATATCCATCTGGTAGCAGACATTGCTATGTACGATGTTTAAATTGGAAATGGAAGTGATGCGGGGAGAGGGGTATTAGTGTATTGTAATTTAAACATTGGCCACATAGTCTGTGGTGAGATCTAATTGCTCTGTCAAAGAACAGAAGACGAAACCAACAAACAGAAGTGGAATGCTAAATAAAACCAAAAATACCATTTCAATTAGATACCATGATGATAACATATTGACTTTTCAGCCAAAAAGTTCAAAAGGTCTTATCCTGTCAGCAGCACAGAGTTGTATCCACGCGGTAGACCCTCACACACACACATATACACAAACACAAACTCATTCATACGTGCGCACGCATGCCATATATTAATGAAAATATGGCGGTAGCATTGTCATTGTATTTGATTCACATCGGCAATTTCAGAATCGGTGTTCAAAATTAAAATTCAAGAATTCTCAGTTAAAATTCCGTCCCAGTCGACAATCTTTATCCTCGCCATCACCACCACCACCATTGCTTTTTAAATGAGTGAGTTATATGATTAAGATGCTCACTTCACAGCCGCATAGTATCAGGTTCAATTCCATTGTACGACAACTTCAAGCATGTAAGTGCTTTCTACTACAATTTCAGGGTGTTCATTCTCTTCATTATTTACATTATTTACAGAGACCGAGAGAAAGAGAGAGAGAGAGAGAGAGAGAGAGGTGGGGACAAACAGAGACCGACAGAAAGAGAGAGATGGCCATAAAAAGGAGAGAGAGAGAGGAAGAGACAGAGAGAGACAGACAGGCAGGCAGACCTGTAGACAGTGACAGAGTCAAAGATAGAGACAATGAGAAAGAGAAAGACACAGAAATAGAAAGAGAGAGACACATATATACACAGATAGAAAGACAGAGAGAGAGAGAGAGAGAGATCTTCCTTGGCTTAGTGAAAAATTGAAATGTAAATTCTCCCTCGTTGCAATATTTCTGGTATTGAACTCTTTCACCTTTCTCACTGAATGAAACCAGAGACCCTCCACTACAGCTCGCTCACTCTTACAATATAGATTTATAGAGATCATCGATTTTAACGAAAGAAAGAGTGACAAGAAGAAATCAAACAAACAAATTATGTTTATTTGTCCGTTGAGGATAGCAACAGGTAAACTAGTTTTGTACTAGATTTAGCTCCAAACCACTCTTGCCTCCCAAATCCGATATAACAGGTAACAATAGAAAAAGCATATACGAAACGAATTTTGTAGCTGTTGTGGACTGCTAAAATTAATGGCTTTAAATTTTGGCAAATTATGCCTGAAATATCGTGCTCCACGAGAACCCGCCTCTACAGAGTTTACCAAATGCTGTGTTAAAGCAAAGGTTTCACATGTTAAGACGACTGGGTTTTGTATCAAAAATCTAAACGCGAACATGACGTGTATACAGAAAAGTTTCGAACACTTTGTATTGTTTATGAGAAGCAAATTGGGAAGAGAGAAGTTAAGTTTGTGTGCTTCTCGGATAGAAAAACGTTAAGGCAAGACACGGCGGTGATAGGAGAGGAAATTATTACAGGTATTCAATAGTTATCCACTTCATAAATTTGAATATTGAACGCTCCTTTATTCCTTATGCCTCACAGCACACACACATACACACACACACATACGCACACTCACGTATATACACTCGTGTATATGAGTGTGTGTGTGTGTGTGTGTGTGTGTGTGTGATTATCTATGTGTATCGTTAGATCAGTGTTAGATTGTCAGAAATTGCGAAGTTCTTATTTTATCTGACGAACTATTTAGTTCATCTCGCTTATTTTACGATAATTTTAGCGAGGAATGGCCAATTTATAGAACCGTAGAATCGAAATTCTCCACCTTATCACGCGCGCACACACTCCTACTTTTTCACTTTGCGAAATTATATTGCATTTCCATTTTGGAAAAATAAATAAATAAATACAATACCATCTAGCATTACATAAAAACAATAATATATACCTACCTAGACAACCAACCAAATGATAGGTATTTATTTTTGTTTATTTTCGTATGTTTTGTCCCACCACCACCTTTTTATCAGCATCGTAAGCTATTATTGGTTAGATTGTCTCGTCTGCTTATTTTCTCGATAGCCATTGAAACAATAGCTAGAGGACAGAATGAAGTGATTCTTATAAAGTAACAAACGTCTTTACAATTCTCAGCTGCTAGCAACAGGCCATAATTGCTGAGACAGCTATTTATAACGTTTCTGGACTTTTTGCTTTTGTATTACAAAGCATTGAAGCAAAATGTATATTGAGTGCATTCATTTGAAACTAGTCGGCCAGTATGTAATGTTCTCGCAGACAAACAATTCTTCACTCTAAATAAATGGTTTAAAGATTCTTTCCTCAAGTGTATTTCTGACTAGGTCTATTAGATTTTTTCAAGAACGTCTTTCTATTACAAGTTGCTACAATAATTGTATTCGGTTTTCACAGCTCAAACAACTTTTATCGTGACTTAAAATTATAAGTGCCTCGTCTCCTTCTATCAGAAATGTTTCCCCTTCCCCGTTACGCAATAATATTGAACTTTGCATTTTGACAACAGATATAGAAATGATGTGGTCGGTCTACTGGCTAGAAATAACAGCCAGATATCTTCTAAGACTACGAATAAATGAATATTGAATAAAAACAAGAAAAACAACAAATTACTTGGAAACTAAATATGTATTGTGTCTGAAAATATAACATGAAGGTCATGGCGAGTAATCCTTATCTTATTGATATGAAACAACCTAGGGCTGAACAACAACTCTGATTCCCATTGATGCATACCAAATGTGCACATGCGAAAACATGTGCGTATATATGCATGCGCACGTACACACATATACGCACGCAGACACAGGAAACAACGGGCTAAAGATTCAAATCGTAGCAAAATATAATGATGATGATGATGACGACGACGACGATAACGATGATGATGATGATGAGTCATTCTACAAAAGGCACAAGGCCTGAAATTTTGGAGTTCGTGGTTATTTGATTGCACAACGGATATTTGTATCACAGTATGTTTCGTTCTTTGTAAAACACCTTTGATAGTTCCTCTTTATATTATATATATATGGATATATACATGGGTTCAAAATAAACATGTGTGTGTGTGTGAGTGTGTCTGTATGAGTGTATTTGCATATATGCTAGCAGATATGTATGAATGAATATATATGTATGTATGTATGTATATGTATGTGCGTGTGAAACTAAGACATTTCTTGTGCACATTTTCATGTTTGGTTTTTATTTTGTGCATTTTTATTTGTCTATTTGAATTGGCTATATATATATGTGTGTGTGTGTTTGTGTGTGTGGGTATAATGTATATACATACATATTTATATATGTACATTGTATACATACATATATATATGTGTGTGTGTGTGTGTGTGTGTATGTGTATACAATGAATATATATAAATATGTATGTATGTGCGTACTATGTAGTTCTCTTCTACTTAGTTCATTGGATTTGCTTTGTTTCTGCTAAATTGATGACAACAATAACATCTGCAAATTCTCTGCAATTATTTTTTTACTAATTGCAGTCAGTTCTTGTTAGAGAAACACAATAATTTGTATGTTTGAGAATGTGTGAGTTTGTGTTTGTATTTTGATATGTGTGTGTGTATGCGTGAATGTGTATGTGTGTGTGTATGTTGATGTGTGGTGAGTGAGACGATGGGTTGGTGGATTTGTATTCACCGATTACTGAGAAGACATCTCGCCAAGTATGTGATGGCAGCCATCTCGACTAAACAAGATGTCTACTAACTAAATTATATTACCAAAAATAAACATTAACAATAATAATGATGATAATAAATTCAAAGGTAACACTAGTTATAGTGATAACGATGATGAAAAATATTATAAAGTAGTAGTAGTATTAGTAGTAGTAGTAGTAGTAGTAGTAGTAGTATAATTGTATATCCCAATATTACAACTTCACAATTTCAGTTAAATTTGATAAAGTTGACAACATTAAATACGAAATCTAATGCTTTAAATTCAATTTATTCAATTTAGAAATCTTCACTAAGCAATGCGTTACAGTAAGTCCAGTATTTGAGAGTTGGGGGGAAAAATGCTTCATGTGAAGATGGCAACGACTTTTTCCTTCTTTTTGTTTTGATTTTTTTTGGGTGTGTGCAATAATTTTAAATTTCCAAATTACAAAAATATATTGATATAAATACTTTTCTTTCTTTATTTTATCTAGCAGAACCAATAACAAAAATAAAAACATCTTATTATAAATAAGCACATTTCCAGACATTTCGGTCGACGCACCAGTCTCTTATTGTGAATGTAGCTCTTGATTAATACTGAATGTTTTCAACAGAGGAGAAATTAAAAATAGATAACAAACAATGTTGCCTAGCGCTAGATTTGAGCTGAGAATGTTCATATTCGTAAAAAAAAAAAAGAGACAATTTGTCTGACATACCACTGAGTCTGTAATTTGCAAAATGCTGGTGACCACAATAATAACAATATTTTGTTCTAATATAGGACGAATGTAAATACTTGTGAGGATTGATTCCATACTAAATTGTTACTATATTTTATCGAGTCCTGAAAGATAAACAGCAGAAATTTACCTCGGTGAAATTTGAACTCAGACCGTAAAAACCCGAATAAATCCTGTGTAACATTTTCTCTTTTTCTTCTTCCAATTCTTTAGCGATTTTGCTGGCTCACCTGCTTGATTACTTTCTAAATTAGGAACAGCTCCAATAAATTTTTCGGGAGGGATTTCGTCATTACAATTGACCTCACCTCTTGGCTGATATTATATTTAATCAAATCGAAAGGGTGAAATGTGAAGTTGTACTCAGCGGGATTTGAACTCACAAAAGGATGGAAGGTGACGGAGATATCGGGGGAATTTCAACTTCGAATATAAAACACCTGACACAAATAATGAGAAACATTTTCACATTCGATTAAATAATTCCACCATCTCACTCATAATAATGATAATCCTTTCTGCTAAAAGCATGAGGTCTGAGATTTGTGGGGAGGAAACTAATTGATTACATCGACCCCAGTACTCAACTGATACTTAATTTATCGACCCCGAAAAGATGAAAGGCAAAGTCGACCTCAGCGGAATTTGAACTATGAACGTACGGATGGACGAAAAGCCGCTAAGAATTTTGCCCGACGTGCTAATCATTCTGCCACCTCACCGCCTTTTACCGTAGTCATAAAAAAAAAATAATAATAATAATAATACAGTCTACTATAGGCACAGGGCCTGAAATTTCGGAGGGGATTAATCGATCACCTCGACCTCCCTCCTCCCCCAGTATTCAACTGCTGCTTAATTTATCGGCACCCCGAAAGGATGAAAGGCAAAGTCGGCCTTGGTGTAATTTGGACTCAGATCGTAGCCACGGGCAAAATGCTGTTAGGTTTTTTTCCGGCTTGCTTTCGATTCTGCCAACACGCCGTCTTGATCTTGATGATGATGATGATGATGATGATGGTGATGATGATGATGGTGATTATTATTATTATATTATTATTATTATTATTATTATTATTATTATTATTATTATTATTAATAATAAAAAAGGCGGTGGGCTGGCAGAATCGTTAGCACACCGGACAAAAATGCCTTGCGTCAATTCGCCCTCTTTTACGTTCTGAGACCAAATTTCACCGACGTCGACTATGCCTTTCACTCTTTCAGGAATCGATGTAATCCACTTACTACTCCCATGTACCAAAATTTGAGAACCCCACTACAACTATTACTACTATGACTACTACTGCTCTATTCAAAAATGTCAAAGCTCTTAGGTTTTGTATCTATTTAGATTGACCTTTTCAAAAAATTAGCAAGAATCACTCAAAAGCTTCATTTCTAGCAATGGAAGAATAAAAAGAGAAAAAATTTAGCTATTTATGGATGAAATCAATTAATATGCGAGTTTAAAAAATATTTTTCTTTCTTTCCATAAAAATTTCCTCAGATTCAGAAGTCTGCGTCGAATTTTTTCTCCTTTTACACTTTAAGCCAAAGTGGCCGGCTTTTATGATTGTATTTTCCACTTAGTGTGTGCGTGTATGTGAAAATATATATACATATGTGTACGTATGTATATAATTGTATATATATATACACACACACGCATATTTATATACATCTTTAAATATATGTGTGTATGAATGTATGCATATTTGACTTATCATTATTATTAAAGATGTCATTTGCATCAGCATCATCATGTTCATCATTATGTTAAAAATCATTAATAATAATCAATATAATTTTTGTACTCTTAATTATTATTAACGTCAGTTTTTTTGGTTTTTGTCCAAACATTTCACATTTTTATATTTAAAATGAATACATACATATACAAATACTTATAAATATGCATGAATGTTTATGGATGTGTGTGTGCGTATGTGTATATCTGTGTGTATGTCTGAATAAACATACATACATATATAATTCGATTCGTTTGGTTTCGTTTCGTTTCTTCTTCTTCTCTAAGCTGGTTTTATATATATATATATATAAATATATGTGTGTGTGAGTGTATGCGTGTGTAGAAGCTCCAATAATTTCGACGTCATTTATTTTGCAGTTTTTACATAATTTTGTATGTTTGTCTTGTGGTTTAACAGAATTTTTGTTATTATTATTTTTGTGTGTGTGTCTTCTATCTGCAGAATCAATTATTTACAGTTTCATCTTAATCTCTTCCTACCCCGTCCGCCCTTCTCTTTCTCACTCATTTCATAAAATCAGACGGTAAAATTAAATTAGATTATAGATAAGAATCACAGAAACTATTTCATTTTTAAAATGAGATGTCCAAAAATATAACAAAATATTGTGTCTAAATATGACAACAAAATGATATATATACATATATATAAAATCAAAACTAGATATGATGGGAGCGATATTCATGGAAATAAATCTTCTTCGTATCAAGTGTAAGGTTTCTAATTAAAAATAAGTGGAATCTTGTATGTAGATAGTAACGGATTCAGTAGTATTCTACTGGTTCCAGAAGAGAAGGGACAATATCTTTTAAAAATAGGAACTATAACTTTCAATAATTATGGAAACAACTGCTACTATTTGAAAAACATGGAATAGGTTTTTTCACCCTCCATCATTAACTTTATCTCTCTTACATTCTTTTCATAACCGGTGTTGGTTTGTTTATGTCTCCGTAACGTTTCGGCCAAAGAAACCCGATAGATAAGTACCAGATTTATAAAGAAAATATTTTGCGGTCAATTTGTTCAACTATGTAAGGTGGTGCCCCAGTATGACCGCTGTTCATCAAAAGAAGGCAAATAAAAGAGCAAAGAAAATAACACAACCCCAGCATGGCCAGTACCGCTGTGCACGAGTTATTACGAAAATTGGAACAAGTAATTTTTTCTTATTCTTTTATGTTTCTTGGGAGCCAGAAACTTTCTTTAAAATTCTGTTTCATGCATGAAACGGCACCTGGTAATAAAATACAGGAGAACGTTATCAAAAATTCACCAGAGAATCAGAGAGAACGCAGTGCGCATCGCAGCCAATCGTATACGCCTATTCTCGTTTATCACGGGTGTTAGGTTAAAGAATAAAAACATCGTGTTAAATAAATCAGTAATTACTGGATATTAGGACGTATGGGGAAATGTGTATCGTGCGGACACTTTGAGTTGTCCTGAGTTAATACTCAGAATTAACTCAGGATTAATGGTGTGCAGCGGACGAAAATTGTATTGAAAGACGCTCTACTATAAGGTAAGACCTTTTTTGCTTTTTGAGTCTAGTGAGGATTCGTTGTTTGTGAGATATATTTTTTGTACAGGCAAGGAGTCCTCACTGGATTCTGAGCTTTTGGTCTGTCTGCGGTAGAGCAGTGTGTTTTTCTCACGTAGCTGTGAGAACTGCTGTCTGGAGGTGTGTTTCGCTTACAAATTAATTTAATTTGAGTGTTGCATTATTCTCAATTATTTGCGAGAACTGTGTTTATTTGCCGGCGTGGAAGTCTTTTTGAAAAATAATTTCAAGGAATTACACAAGGATTAAAAAAGCTGTGAAGGCCAGGATTACCGTGTGACTGAAAAATATTTGTCTTTGCTGCAATTGGAACTCTCGTTCTCCTGTCGTTTATTTGAAAAAACCTGTATTGAACTGTTTATTTTTTCTTCCCTTTTTGTTATAAAATAAAGAAGCTTGCTTCCCAACCACAATGTTCCGGGTTCAGTCCCACTGCGGGGCACTTTGGCCGAGTGTTTTCTGCTATAGCCTCGTCTGTTTTTGTCCCCTCATCATCGCTTGACAATTAATGAAGCATAAAAATCAGACCAGGCTTGAATTTGATTGCTTAATATATTCTTATTCGTTACAGCCATGCAGCTGAGGTCATGCTGGACCACCACTATGATACACATTCATATAACCTCGGATATATTTACATTCTTTGGCTTTTTATTCTTTTATTGTTTCAGTCATTTGACTGCTGCTTTTAGTCGAACAAATCGACACCTGGACTTATTCTATCGGTGTGTTTCACCGAACCGCTAAATAACGGGGGAGGGGACAAACACAGATATATATATATTACGCTTACTAAACACTCACAATTGTATACAAGGTGTCACTCAGTGGGACTAAACCTGGACCTATATGGTTGATAAGCAAGCTACTTACCACACACACACATATATATAAAAAATGGAGGCGCAATGGCCGAGTAGTTAGTGCAGCGGACTTGCGGTCATAGGATCGCGATTTCGTTTCCCAGACCGGGCGTCGTGAGTGTGTACGCTCAATAAACACTCACAACGTCCGGTCTGGGAATCGAAACCGCAAGTCCGCTGCCCTAACCACTGGGCCATTGCGCCTCCACTGTTTAGTATATATGAATTTACATATATATATTTATTTATTGAGCGTAAACATTTAAATCTTCACGAGGCTCCGTTATGGGGTGGGTTGGCAAACGCTGCTCTATTCTTTCACCACAACTTTCTTTCTGCTGTACCTGTAGTCATAATGAACCTCCCCGGGAACTACGTATCAGTGAAGTGCTTGGATCTTTTCCTTTTGAACGGCAGTTTTTAACACAATTTCTAGTTAACTAAACACTTTTAAATTTCGTATACTGGTAGAATGTGTCAAAATAAAACATTTTTTTCTCTTGGCTTTCTTGAGAAAATTGTTATTTGTAAGTTTAACGTAGTTTAATTTTTCGAATTTTAACCAATCAATCGCCTCTATTTAGCTAAAATCATTTGCTGCGTCTAAAACTGAGACAACATCCTGTCTCTAACCCTAACACCAACCCTAACACTAACCCTAACCCTAAATTTTAGCCTTTCGTTTTTTTATTCTTAGTTGTTAAATTAATTTAATTGTTACGCGTGTGTCTAAAATTATTCGTTTTGTTTTTGTTTTGAGATACACGTGTATTGTTTAAACTATTTTCCATTGCTTAAGAACAAAAAAAAAGAAAGGCTAAAACGAAAGCAATGGAAAATAATTTAAACAATTAACAAACAAAATAATTCTATAATTTTATACACACGCTTTCCGTACGTAAACATAACAGTGACAGGATGTTGTCTCAGTTTTAGACGCAACAAAGGATTTTAGCTAAATAGAGGCGATTGATTGGTTAAAATTCGAAAAGTTAAACTACGTTAAACTTACAAATTACAGCTTTCTCAAGAAAGCCAAGAGAAAAAAATGTTTTATTCTGACACATTCTACCAGTATACGACGTTTAAAAGTGTCTAGTTAACTAGAAATTGTGTTGAAAACTGCCGTTCAAAAGGAAAAGATCCGAGTGCTTAGCCACTTGCACGTTTATCTCACGAGAAGGCTGTTCTGTTGCTCGGATTAACTGGAACTCTCGTCGTCGTAACCGAGGGAGTGCCACAATATACTGGACTACCCCTTTCCCAGTTTTGTTTCATGAGTCTTTTCTTTTCCGGGTTATTTCGTGTGCTTTCAACATCGATAGATATGCAGTAGTCCCTCGACTATCGCGGCTGTTACGTTGCAAAACCATCCGCGATAGATGACCTGATGTTTTAATATACGATCAACGTAAGTTCAGTAACCCCTCACCTTATCGCGGTTCACCTGCCACTGTTTATTATTTAAGTTTACGTCGATTCCTCCGTGGTGTTGTTTTGCATTTATAAATTAAACATATACAAATTATAAAAAGAATAATAATAATAAATATACAATACAGCACAGTACTGGATCAAGAGAGTGGCCGCTATGTCTGGTAACAAGACTTTGCACCATGCCACACAAGCAGGAGGACCCAGTCAAAGCTAGAGATAATTTCTGCGCCAAAGTCGTCCCTAACACCTGGCCACCTAACTCCTCAGACTACAACCCTTTTGATTATGTATCGGGCGTAGCTGAACGAGAGACCAACGAAACTCCTTATAAACACCAAAGATGAACTGAAGGTAAGGATTATAGTAGCATTCACCAACTTAAACAAGGAGACCGTCCAGAAGAGTTGAAGAAGCTTCCAAAGTCGTTGAAGCCAATGGCGATTTTATTGAATAAATTTACTCGTTAGTATTTCAAGATATTTTTATGTAGTTTTGGTAAATATTTCTGTTTAAATGAGATGTCAGTATCATTTTTATTTTGCGTAATTCAGGCGATAGTTTATATACCGGACCCTATATATATATATATATATATATATATATATATATATATATATGAATGTATATATAACATCAAACGAGTGGTAGAGGAGCATCTAATTGAAATGAATGCATATTTTTACTAGAATAATCAGGATTCAGAAAATCTATGAATATTTTCCGAATGTGACGAAAGAATTTCAAATTTTACCTTATAATTTAATATCCATAGATTATTATCATTATTATTATTTTTATTAGAGTTATTATTGTTTGATTATTGTTTGTGGCAAGTTGATACGTAGAGGGGATGAGAAATGACAAGAGTTTCCTTTTTTTATTGTTGAAATATTTAATAACGTATTTTACTATAATATTTTAAAATACACAAATAAATAAACCATATTAAAGATACATGCAAAATATATAAATACTAAAACAAGCAGACTTCAATGAGAAAGATGTAACAAGAACAAAATGGAGAACAAAAGAAAAAGTAAACAAAAAAAAGTCATTTTTCTGTCTCAGTAATTTGAACAAAGGATTCATCAAATTTTAACAGTTATTCATTATCATGCAAGTTTTATTAGAATAAATTGCATGATTTAATCATTTGACTTGGATATTTTTCGATCTGTTCATTAACGCAGTGATTAATTAATGAAAGTTTTGTCTCTGTTTTTCTGTTTTATATAATAAAATAATTTCATAAAAGAAAAGAAAAAGAAACAAAAAGGAAAGAAGATTCTTTTGAATTAGGTGATCAACATGGTAATGTTTCTGGCTACTTACTTCATATAAGTATCGGAATACACACACACACACACATATTCATGCACACACGCACTCACATACACTGCTAAAATATTTGGAAAGTTATACTAATTAAGTTACGCAACTCTCCTCATGTTTGGCATAAATAAGCTATAGAAACACGTGTAGTGATGCCCCGCGATTTCCATTCGTTTTCCTCTTGCATTTTATATACCAGGAAGGGAGAGAGAGAGAGAGAGAGAGAGAGAGAGAGATGCATATGAACAGAAGCAAGTACGACTTCAATTCATGCATATCAAATGCTCAGTCACTGAGTATGCACAACGCATCCACAGGTTGTTGGTGCTTTGATTTTTATATATATGAATTCCACAAAATAAATGACTCTAGCACAAATCTTAGGCATGAAGGAAATATGGTCTGTTTTACATGGGAACCTTCTAGGGGTAATTAAATAATTTGCTATTTGAATTCGTATAAATATACATCCATACATGTGTTTGCATGTATATATGCATTTATGGGTGGTGGCTGTGTGTGTTGTATAAAAGTTTACATGTGTAATTATTTGTTTATATATTTGCATAAACGTACATGCATGTACATACACTTATATATATTTGCACGCACGCACAATATACATCGATAAAGCTGAGCATACACACACCGAAACAATCGCAGTCTGCCATTTACCTTTAAATTTTCATCTTTTTGTTTTGTGTCTTTTCTTTTCTTGGTTTCTATTTCGTCTTTTTTTACATTTGCAATCATTGATTTCTGTCCAGGTTTCAATTCTTCAGCAACGTGGCGAATTTGTTCATAGTGTGAGAAATATGAGATCATTCCTCCATGGCTGTGGACGGTTTTGCAGCCTCTAAACCGCCATTGCAGTTAAAGGATTATTACATGGAACGAAAAGCTTGAGGTCGTTGCAAAACTGGAAGTGCAATAGTTTATATTATATATAGGGGAGTATAAAATGGCCGACCCCCAGGTTGTAGAAGGCCCTCCAGCCAAGAGACCAAAGCTTGCGTCACCTGCTTTACCAAGTGACAGTGGAGATGCATTTATGACTGAATTCGATTTAAACGAAGCGCTACCAGATGAGTTAATGTCTACAAATAACTCGGCAAGTGATGGGTCCCACAATGGAACAAATGATTCTCAGGTTCCATCCGGTCAAGATACCAGTTCGCAAAGGCACCCACACCAACAGTTATCTCATGGCTCCAGTTCTTCCTCAGTAACATGTATTTCTTTATTGCCCATAGGTTCTAAACATAGACGTGACAAACAAGGACAGACAAAGGAATTAAGTCAATTACATCGACCCCAGTATGCAACTGGTACTTATTTAATCGACCCCGAAAGGATGAAAGGCAGACGAAATACCGCAGACGAAATACTTATTTCTTTACTGCACACAAGGGGTTTACACACAGAGGGGTCAAACAAGGACAAACGGATTAAGTCGATTATATCGACCCCAGTGCGTAACTGGTACTTATTTAATCGACCACGAAAGGATGAAAGGCAAAGTTGACCTCGGCGGAATTTGAACTCAGAATGTAACGGCAGACAAAATACCTATTTCTTTACTACCCACAAGGGACTAAACACAGAGAGGACAAACAAGGACAGACAAACGGATTAAGTCGATTATATAGACCCCAGTGCGTAACTGGTACTTAATTTATCGACCCTGAAAGGATAAAAGGCGACATCGGCGGAATTTGAACTCACAACGTAACAGCAGACGAAATACGGCTACACATTTCGCTCGGCGTGCTAACGTTTTGCCAGCTCACCGCCTTCCGGTAAATCAAATTTGAGAGCAAGCTGGAATGTTTAATAGTTTGTAGCTTCTTTTATGAAAACAGTACTGTGTTAGTAGTACACAGACAATACCCCAGCATTAAAAATTTTAAATATATGTAATTTTGCGTTAGATATGCCAGTTTTAAATGCTCAGTTAAATGGTTATATATTTACATATACCTGCAAACACACACATTCATATTTATATGTACATGTATTTTTATATAAAGGTATATATACAATTAACATACATAGGCGTGCACCAGAAAAGGTTTAACGGTTCTTCTTTAGCCATTGGCTAATAATGTCGGTTTTCTGGATCCTGAGGCGTATATAATCCCTACACGCGCCCTTTATGCGGCGCCGATCTGCCAGGTAAATTATTTTCAGCTCTAGGCACAGGCCCGAAATTTTGGGTGGTGGAAGCTAGTCGATTAGATCGACCCCAGTAGCCAACTGGTATTTAATTTATCGACCCCAAAAGGATGAAAGGCAAAGTCGACCTCGGCGGATTTTGCCAGCTAAATTGACTGCATCAATTTCATATGAAATGTTTTGCTCAAGGACACATCGTATCGCCCAGTCAAGAATTGAAAACAACCTTACGATCATGAGTGCAACATACTAAGCCACACCCCTTCGCACCTACGTACATACATGTATAATGAGCATTTGCGCGCGCGTGTATGTGTGTGTGTGTGTGTGTTAGGTTTCTTTTCTTTTTCTGTGTTTTTTAACAGGTTACAGTGTTGTACTAATTAATTGCTCAACGAAATTGCTAACTGCATGGCTTATATTTCCTCAACTCATTCCCACACTTTTGATCAAACTAACTTCGGCTCCATGTTATTTTTACGACATTTCCTTTCATCGTCAATTATTTTTCTCAGCATTATAGCGCTACATGAAAGATTATGACTAAAAGCTTAATAGTAGAACGCATCTATTAACTCTGCCAAAATACATACAAAATCAAGTAGAAAGCATATATTAGTCTTCAGTACATCCAAGTATCTATCATCTCATAGTACGTATATACTATACAAGAAAGCTTTCATTAACTTTCTGTCCACCCGTACTGCGTAAGTGATCCATCGTAAGCATTAAATTCAGAGAATGCAATTTGAAGAGTATTTGCGGAACGACTGTAAATTTTCAAAGGTAAATTTGTGAAGTTCTGTGGTTCACTTTTCTCGTTGTCATGTAACATTACTCAGTCCAGTCTTTGATGTCATATGGTTCATTTTTAGATCATTAACATTTATTATGCAAAATATATTATTAACATTTAAGCATATCTCATTTAATATACACAATTTACAAAAGAGCTGCTAATAGTTTGTTTTTTGTTTTAGAGATGCAATAAATTGGCAGATTTGTATAACATGCCATGTATCTCCAAATACTCTTTCAAGCTCAGTGCATATCTTTAGATGTATTTAAAAACCAGGATAGAGTATCGATCTCACAGGCTCTGGACTCCTCTCTCATATCTTATTCTATACCAGCTACATTAACTATGATTTCTACAAAGACAACGAAGATCTTAGTGTTTTATTTTTCTTTTCTTTTCATTGTTCTCGTTCCACTTTTTGCATCAATGTTTTTCACGTTCTTATCGCCGTTTTTTTTTCTTCAGGATTTCTCATAGATCGACATCCTGTTTTTTTTTTTCTTTTAAATACATCTAACGATATGAAATGAGCCTGCAAGATTGCTTGGAGATACATAGCATGCTGTATAAATCTGTCAGATTATTGTATCGCTAACGCAAGAAGTTATTAGTTGGTCTTTTGTAAACTATGTACATTAATTGATGATATTTATCTTTCACTGTTGGAAGTACTTATTTGTTGATCCGACCGCTAACGGAACTGGAAACTTTATATATATATATATATATATAATGTGTGTGTGTGTGTGTGGAGGCGCAATGGCCTAGGGGTTAGGGCAGCGGACTCGCGGTTTCGATTCCCGGACCGAGTGTTGTGTGTGTTTATTGAGCGAAAACACCTCAAAGCTCCACGAGGCTCCGGCAGGGGGGGGGGGGTGATCCCTGCTGTACTCTTTCACCACTTTTTCTCTCTCTCTTTCTTCTGTTGGCCTGCTCGCTTAGCCAGCGGGGTGGCGTCATTCGAAGGCTAAAATAATGCGAACGCATTGTGACCAGCGATGTGTAAAACATCTGATGGTCTGGTCGGTCACGTGATCACTTTTAGCTAAGTCATGCGTCATGCGATGGGTAACACCCTCTTATACACACACACACATATATATATATATATTATATATATATATATATATATATATATAAGAGGGTGTTACCCATCGCATGACGCATAACTTAGTTAAAAGTTCTGCTTATGGAGACTTCAGATGAAAGCGTAAGAAATGTTTACAGAAGAACAAGTAGAGTTTAGGCCTGTGGAGCAGATATTTAATATTAGACAGCTCACTAAGAAATATGTACAGTACATATCTGACCTGTATCACAACGTCATCGACTTCAAAAAGGCTTTTGACCGTGTCTGGTACTATGAGCTGTGGAACGTGATGAAGAATTACAAATTCAACAACTTCATCGAAGTAATCCAAGCACTGTATGAAAACTCTCGCAGTGCAGTTCTAAAGACAAGATCGGGGAATACTTCAGAACAGGAATGTCTCTTCAGTGCTTTTCAATATCTTCTTTGAGAACATCATGCAGGAAGCACTTCTAGACTTTCACCAATTTGTTTACATTGTGGGGCAGCGAATTTCCGTCCAGGTAGGAAGTAGTGAAGTAGGACTATAGGGGGCTCATCTCTAGTCTTGAAGAGTATTAGAACCATACGGGATTGAGATCAGCCCAGAAAGAGCAAGGTCCTGGTTAACTGTAATAACCAAAGCATGGCAGCAAGCATTATGCTGAATGAAGAAAAAAATTGAAGTGGACACATTTAAGTGCCTCGGATCCACTTTAACCAAGGACGGCAGATCGCAAAAAGGGATAGCAACAAGACTCAGTTTAACCTCTGCTGCCATGACGAAGCTGAACGCCATATAACAAAAGCAATTCCATTATTTTCCCAAAACACACAAAGTGTGCAAATCCCGAGTGATTTTGATACTTATATATGGGTGTGAGATGTAGAATTCTACAGCTAACATGGAATCAAGAATTTAAGCATTTCGCCTAATTGATTAAACTTGTTTTAAGATTATCTAGGCCGATTTTCATGTGTGTGTGCGCGCGCGCATGTGCATGTTCTCACCTGAGATTGCAGAAGCATGAAACTCGAGTTGCAGGACAGACACTTAGTTTCAATTTTAATTTTCAAAAATCAATATACACATATGACGCGCGCGCGCGTGTGTGTGTGTAATAGTTGTGGTTGAAAAACAAAATGCTCAACACTCATTATGGTTAAAAGTGATATTTGTAACAGAAAGGGTTAAAATGATAGTTGTAACTTAAAAAATCCGTCTATGAAAACAGAGAGAGAAAGAGAGAGCGGAGCTCCGTGTTACTTTCCAATGAATTCATTGCAAAATATCAGCAGAGAAGAATTCTAAATTGATATAATTCGAAAAAAGAAGAGTTTCATAAAATACTTCACCTTCGTCCATTTCTATGTTTTCAACACGCTCGGAAAAGTAACTATGAAACCATTTGAATATCGCTATTTTTTTTACACTCACTCACGCACACATGCACTCTCTCTCTCTCTCTCTCCTCTCTCTCTCTATCACACACACACCTATGTATGTATTTGTTCTATTGATTTCCAATTTGATCTTTGATATTAGATTCGAAATTTAATGTTCCTCCGGTATTATAATTCAAAGCCACAAGCACTTTTCCAAATGTTATTTGGAACAAAATTAATTGCTAAATATTGCCCTTAATTACTCAGAATTATTTTACGACAACGGTGGTTGGAGTCATTTTCTTTCTTTCTTTTTTTTACCATTTCGCTGTCAGAACAAAACCAAGAGCTGTTCAGAGAACCAGACATCAGAGAAGCACCAGAAAGAATTATTGTAGCATTTATTTTTTTTTTCTTTCATTTTGAGAGTGATTCCTCATAACTGTCTGTCTATGGTTGGTCGTAGAGTATTATTTAGTGAAGACATTATCAACAGCCGTGGACTTGAGCAAAACCATTACGAATTTGGTAGTGAAACTCTGTCTGATCATTTATATCAGTAATCTCTATTTGTCCATTAAATGGATCCAAATAAAACACGCACACACACACACACAATGTGCATATATATGTATTTCTTGCAGATATGAATTAGGTGAATGGATAATGTGTTAACGAATCTCTCATGGTTTCTCTCTTGCAACAATTCTTTACTTTGCTGTAAAACATTGACACGAAGAGGTTTCTGTGCAAATGTTATGAATCACACCTAAAGATTATGCGTACCAACTTAGCGGTCACAAAATGGTGAAACCGTATGGCATATCACCAACCAATGTACGCCACTAGCCCAGAAGGAATATAAGAAACGCCACGACAATATAGCCAGGCTTGTCCATTGGACACTCTGCAAAAAGTATGGACTTCACAGAGCAAAAAATTGTTACGATCACAAACCCGAAGGCATCATCGAAAATAAAAATGCAAAGATCCTATGGGATTTTATGATTCAGTGCGACCATGAGATAGAGAATAGAAAGCCAGACATAGTCTTAATTGAGAAAGAAAACAAACTATGCTGGATCATAGATATAGCATGCCCAGCTAATAACAATGTATGCGATGAGGAAGAAAGTCAAGTCGAGTGATATTAAAGGTTAGCTTGGGGAGTTAAGCAGTTGTGATCGATGAAAAAGGTAGCAGTAGTACCAATAACTGTCGGAGCCCTGGGAACAGTAAGCAAACATCTCGAGAAGTACGTGGGACAAACAGGGGCTGCATAAGGGTGGGGCACTTGCAGAAAATAGCACTGCTGGGAAGCGTTAAATCTTTCTCTATTACATGGCTGATCAGTTAGCTGTAATTTATTATCGTTTGTATTATTTCATTTCCATGTTGGGATTTATACTCAGAACACAAAGACCCAAGTGAAAGTATCTGAGAAATGCTCCGCAATCTGTACTTCCATTCAGGAGAGATAATTCAGTGGATCAAACAACTGCATCCTCATCGTTAAAGACGGAAATTCCTCACTACCATTATTGCTGTCAAAGCGACATCCCGTTTACAAAAACTAAAAAGAAAAAAAAGAAATTGATGAACTCCTGACAACACTTCGATAGCTTTCTTTTCGAGCACAAAGCAGCTGAAAGGCCTGGTGTCGTTGATTTCCGAACCAGCTCCCTCTTCAGTTGCATCAATAGTGCCTCACTGTGATGCTAAAGAGTTTAATGGATGTGACGTAAGAGATAAAATCGCTCATTAGCGCATCTGTCTGGCTATTTGTGGGGAGTAAATTATTTGCCATTTTGTTTCTCGAGACCAGACTAGGATATGTTTGTATGACTAGTTGTAATCTATTTCTTGATAAACAGTTTATATATACATACATAATACGTACAGACATACATACGTAGACACACACATATATATATAAGGTCATTACTATACATAAATGCCTCACGCTACAAAGGACGCTTAAAGTCAAAACTAGCATAATATATATATATATATGTGTGTGTGTGTGTGTGTGTGTGTGTATGTATGTATGTATGTATGTATGTATGTATGTTTGTGTTTGTCCTCTACCATCGTTTGAAAACTGCTGGTGTGTTTACGTCCGCTTAACTTAGTAGTTTGGCAAAAGAGACGGTCAGAATAAGTACTAGGCTTACAAAGAATAAGCCCTGGGGTCGATTTGTTCGACTAAAGGCAGTGCTCCAGCATGACCGCAGTCAAATGACTAAAACAATTAAAAGTATATATATATATATATATATATATGAAACGTTGAATAATACACTTGTATCTCAATGAGATACAAGTGTATTATAGATAGTCGTCAGCTCATCGAGTCACGTGTATATTGTTAAAGCATAAAAATACCCACGAAGTTTTCAAGCGATTCTGCCATCTCAGTATCTTGTACCTTCCATATTTAGAAAAAAAAGCCTGTAACGGTTGGTGAATACTCAGATAGGACGAAATCCCTAAAATCCAACGTCGAACGCAGGAAGACGATGGCCAGGAAAATAGCAGTAAGCTATAGGCATTAACAACCGTCTGTCTATCTTTTATTTCATTGTATCTTCTAATAGAATAACTTCTATATTATAAAGCAATGTGTTTGATAATACGGAAACAATGTCATGATGCAGGCCTAGCTGTTGGGGGTATTTGTCTCCCCTTCGTAAATATATAAGGACACAGGAAATGTGTCAAGGCCGACAGGGCTAAACAGCGGTGGTATAATTCCCTTACAGGACTGTCACGTTATGTTGACAGTATACAACCACTCTATCGCTCCACCACTGTACATATCTCTATGAGATATTTAGAAATTTAATATTTCTGAATGTCATACATTTTAGCGGGAAAAGAACCAATCGATTAAACCGGTCTCAATACTTGACCGGTAGACATTTTATCGTTCACAGATGCATGAGAGGTGAAGTTGGCTTTAACAGATTTGAGCTCAGTACTAAGAAGAATGCAAAGAAAAGTCATGAATTAATTTGCTCGACACACTAAAGATTTTTCCAGTTGCGATCCCCTTCCAGCAAGATTTCCACAGCTCGGGCTAAAGAAAGATAAGCGACGATATTTTGACAGCTGCCTGAGGTGTGAAGACTTTCTTTATTAACACTAACAACATTTTGAGTGCAGTTTCCCGTGTGAATAAACACTGAAGACTATTTAAAATTGCAAGAAGAACTTTCAGGATTGGATTTAAGATTGTAAAATGAAATTTTCATTTCCAGTAACAAAATTATAGAGTGCAGGATGGAAATGTGCGTATAAAAAACCGACCAATTAACTTCATTTTTATGTTATTGTGAAAACAGCAACAACAAAAAGTTTTACAAATTACAAGAAGGAAATACATTTTCTGTTAATAAGTTAGTTTTAAATGAATTTAAGACTAATCAAACACGAAAACGCATCGCCTTAAACATAAAATAAAAAAGAAGCATTAGTTATCATTTTTATCAAATGTTGAAAGATAATATTTATGCATTTAATTACCGAAAATAGAGAAAAACATTTTAATTTAGTAACATACATTTTCCCGTATGTGTGCGTGTGTGTGCGCGCGGGCCAGAGCATCGTCATATTCATGGGAATCACTATACATACATACGCACACACTCACTCACACACACTTTCACACATACACACACTCACACACCCACACAGTCACAAACACACAAACTCACACACACACTCTCAGAGGCACGTACACTCACACACACACACATACATACATGAAGGCGCGTAGCTAAGTGGTTAAGGTGTTCCCTCACCATCGTTAGATCGTGGGTCGATTACCTGACCGAACGACGCATTGTGTTCTTCAGTAAAACACCTCATTTCACATTGCCCCAGTCCACTCAGCTATTCACAGGTTACCCTGTGACGGACTGGCCTTCTGATTAATGGCAATGTGGCCCTGCTCGCTTAACCAGTCGGATGGCATTATTTGAAACGTAAAACGATGCGAAGAGCATTGTGACCATCCGAAATTGTGCCCAATCACATGATATATATATGCATACTTACATAAAGGAGACCAAAAGTGTACGTACGCCGCTATATGTATATAGTTTTTATTTTAAACAAGAATGTAACAGGCGACAACAAAAGATACGGACAGTTAGAAGATACAAAAAAGGACAGGAAAAAACAAGGACAGGTTAATTCGCATGCGAAATAATCCGGAAAAGAAAAGACCCATGAAACAAAACTGGGAAAGGGATAGTCCAGTATATATGTATGAAACAGAATTTGAAAGAAGGTATATCGGGGCACTCCGTCGGTTACGACGACGAGAGTTCCAGTTGATCCGAACAACAGAACAGCCTGCTCGTGAGATAAACGTGCAAGTGGCAAAGCACTCCACTGATACATAGTTCCCGGGGAGATTCAGTGTGACAATACAGGTATAGCAGAAAGAAAGTTGAGCAGCGTTCGCCATCCCACTCCATAACGGAGCCTCGTGGAAATTTAAATGTTTACGCTCAATCTCTATATTATTATTCTGAAATGCAAAAAGTTTGTTTGTCTGGTTTTGGCATTGAGAACGGGTTAAAGGCCACTAGATCTCGTCGTAACGACTCCAAAATTTACAGGGACATGTAAAATGAGGTGAGGATGCGAGTGGGCTAGGTTAGAAATCCCCATCTTAAAAGGTGTGGTTGCTAGGGCTAAAAAGGTACACTGACAAGTCTCCTCTCATTCTTTTATGTGTCTGTCTTCTCCGGCACTCACTCTCTTTCCTCCCTTCTTTTCAACTTCTATCTATGACGTCGTTTCACAGCGTCTACCTCCCTTCCCTTCACGTTCTCTCTATAACGTTATAGAGAGAAAGTCAAAGGAAGGGAAAAAGTAATAATGAGTGAATGAGAATAACGACGAACGATTTAAAAAGCGTAAAAATATTTTCTTTCTCAACTTACTCAACATCTTTTGTTGTTTATGTCTGTCTGCATTCATAGAGAGAATTATCATCGCCACCACCACCACAAAATCATGAGAACAAACATATATTATGAATTACATATTTACTGGGTTAATTTATATGTGTGTGTGTTCTATATATAAATATGTATATATAATGTATATATAAAGTGTATATATCTGTATTTATATATATATATATATATATATATATATATATACACTTTGTATACATTTATATATATAATGCGTACACACACGTACACACACCACACACCACACACACACACACATATTAATATATATATATATATATATATAAATAATGCGTATATATGTACTTATATATATATAATGTGTGCATTATGTGGTCGGTTGTGCTGAAAATATGCACACCTATGTTAAAAGTGCTGGCGAGTTTGCATGCTAACTAATTGTTTTCCTCAAATAAAAGGCGTGACCTCTAGGACAAAATTCCTCATCTTATAACATGTGGCCCGATTAGACCCGAATGAAATCGGGTTATATTAACCAAAGTGTGGAAAGGGGTCTAAATGGGGCTGGGAGAGGATTAAAATTTACAGGAGCGGGTGTTTAGGAATTCTTTGTTACATCAAGCTAAAGAATTTGCGCCAGCTTTTTAAATCGTCAATGTGCTGCCGTCCATGATGAAGAAGTTTTGAATGCTTGCCATGGTGAGTCTACTGTCGTGAGAAAGAATCACTTCAAAACTTGGTGTTTAGGAATTTTTTTTTACATCAAGTTCAAAATTTTACGCCAGCCGTTAAACTGCCACTACGTTGCTGTCCGTCGTTAAGAAATGCCAGTCATGGTGACTCTACTATCCTCGGATTCCATCCCTTCAAACTTTGGTTTCCAATATTTTTTTTCAGCTCGCAAGTTCGTCTGTCCCTTTTAAATGTTAATGTTTTGCTTTCCGCCTTGAAGCAGACCTTTCCGTTGTCACTGCCTGATATTTATGATTGATCTTTCAAACTACTTTCTCTCTCAACTTACTCAAGATCTTTTGTTGTTTATAAATGGGAGAGAGATAGACAGAGAAAGATAGAGATTAAGAGAAAGCGAGGGAGTGTCCAAGAGAAAGGAAGAGTAAGAGAGTGGGAAAGTGAGAGAGAAAGGAGAGAGAAACAAAGAGGGAAAATGTGGTGATAAAACAACACAAAGGAAGCAACAGAAAGTAACAACCACACTCTTACACGCGCATAGAGCGGGCCACCTTTAGCTAGTTTTATATTATAATTCTGAAATGCGAAAAGTTTGTTTGTTTGTCTGGTTTTGGCATTCAGAATGGGATAAAGGCCACTAGATCCTGTCGGATTGACTCCAAATTTTACAGTGACATGTAAAATGAGGTGAGGATGCGACTGGGCTAGGTTAGAAATCCCCATCTTAAAAGGTGTGGTTTCTAGGGCCAAAAACGCACTTTGACAAGTCTACTCTCATTCTTTTATGTATTTGTCTTCCAACATCACTCACTCTCTCTCTCCTCCCTTCCTTTCACTTTCTATATATAACGTCGTTTCACTGCGTCTACCTCTCTTCCCTTCAGTTTGTCTTTATAACGTCGTTTCACTTTGTCTTTATAACGTCGTTTCCTATATCTCCCCCTTCCCCGCCTTCGACCGCGCTTTCACACACTCTCTCTCTCTCTACGTCTGTCTGCATTCATAGAGAGAATTATTTTCGTCACCACCACCACACAATCATGAGAACAAATATTATGAATCAGATATTTATTGGATTAATTTATATATGTGTGTGTGTGTGTCCTATATATAAATATGTATATATAATATATACATACAAAGTGTATATATCTGTATTTATGTATATTAAACTTTTTAATACTTTTTGATAGTTATATATATTTTTTAAAAAATATAAATATAAATTAATAATTTTAATTTTAAATTTAAATAATTTAATTTTTTTAATTTTATATTTTATATATTTTGTATATTATATTTTTATTTTTTTATGTTTTGGTTTATGTTTTTCACTTTTTCATTTGCCTAATAGTGGTTTTATCTCTAATTTAATTTATATATATATAGATATATAATTTGTATAGATTTGTATATATAATGCGTACACACACACACACATATATATATATATAAATAATGCGTATATATGTACTTATATATATATAATGTGTGCATTATGTGGTCGGTTGTGCTAAAAATATGGACACCTACGTTAAAAGTGCTGGCGAGTTTGCATGGCAACTATTTTTTTCCTCAAATGAAAGGCGTGACCTCTAGGACAAAATTCCTCATCTTATAAAATGTGACCCGAGTCGACTCGAATAAAATCGGGTTATATTAACCAAAATGTGAAAAGAGGTCTAAATGGGGCTTGAAGAGGATTAAAATTTACAGGAGCGGGTGTTTAGGAATTCTCTGTTACATCAAGCTAAAAATTTGCGGCAGCCTTTAAATCGTCAATGTGTTGCCGTCCATGATGAAGAAGTTTTGAATGCTTGCCATGGTGACTCTACTGTCGTGAGAAAGAATCACTTCAAAGCTTGGTGTTTAGGAATTTTTTTTTACATCAAGTTCAAATTTTTACGCCAGCCGTTAAACTGCCACTACGTTGCTGTCTGTCGTTAAGAAATACCAGCCATGGTGACTCTACTATCCTCACATTCTGTCACTTCAATCTTTCGTTTCCAATATTACTTTTATTTTTATTCAGCTCGCAAGTTCGTCTGTCCCTTTTAAATGTTAGTGTTTTGCTTTCCGCCTTGAAGCAGACCTTTCCGTTGTCACTGCCTGATATTTATGATTGATCTTTCAAACTACTTTCTCTCTCAACTTACTCAAGATCTTTTGTTGTTTATAAATGGGAGAGAGATAGATAGAGAAAGATAGAGAGTAAGAGAAAGCGAGGGAGAGTCCAAGAGAAAGGAAGAGTAAGAGAGTGGGAAAGTGAGCGAGAAAGGATAAAGAAACAAAGAAGGAGAACGTGGTGATAAAAAACAGAAAGGAAGCAACAGAAAGTAACAACCACATTCTTACCCGCGCGTAGAGCGGGCCACCTTAAGCTAGTATATATATAAATTTATATATACTAAACTGTGGAGGCGCAATGGCCCAGTGGTTAGGGCAGCGGTCTTCGGATCGCGGTTTCGATTCCCAGACCTGGCGTTGTGAGTGTTTATTGAGCGTACACACTCACAACGCCCGGTGTGGGAAACGAAACCACTATCCGAAGACCGCAAGTCCGCTGCCCTAACCACTCGGCCATTGAACCTCCATTATATATATATATATATGTGTTATGTTTGTGCGCGCGCGCGGTAAGTGTGCTTACCATATAGCTGCAAGTTTAGTCCTACTGAGTGATACCTTATATACAATTGTGAGTGTTTATTGAGCGTAATATATATATATATATATATATATATATATATATATATATATGTGTGTGTGTGTGTGTGTGTGTTTGTCCCCTCCCCCGTTACCTAGCGGTTCGGTGAAACACACCGATAGAATAAGTCCAGGTGTCGATTTGTTCGACTAAAAGCAACAGTCAAATGACTGAAACAAATAAAAGAATAAAAATCCAAAGAATATATATATATATATATCCGAGTTTGTATAAATCTGTATCATGGTGGTGCTCCAACATGACCTCAGCTGCATGGCTGTAACGAATAAGAATATATTAAGCAATCAAATTCCAGCCTGGTTTGATTTTCATGTTGTCAAGCGATGATGAGGGGACAAATACAAGCATAGAAACATATATGTATATACGACAGATTTCAAAGCTTTGGTCGGCTCCAGGCTATAGCAGAAAATACTCTGCCAAGGCGCCCCTTAGTGGGACTGAACCCGGAACATTGTGGTTGGGAAGCAAGCTTCTTTATTTCATCAGTTTGTTTTTCAAATAGACGACAGAAGAGAACGAGAGTTCAAATTGCAGCAAAGACAAATATTTTTCGGCCACACGGTAATCTTAGCCTTCACAGCTTTTCAATCCTTGTGTAATTCCTTGAAATTATTTTTCAAAGAGACTTCCACGCCGGCAAATAAACACAGTTCTCGCAAATAATTGAGAATAATGCAACACTCAAATTAAATTAATTTGTAAGCGAAACACACCTCCAGACAGCAGTTCTCACAGCTACGTGAGAAAAACACACTGCTCTACCGCAGACAGACCAAAAGCTCAGAATCCAGTGAGGACTCCTTGCCTGTACAAAAAATAAATCTCACAAACAACGAATCCTCACTAGACTCAAAAAGCAAAAAAGGTCTTACGTTATAGTAGAGCGTTTTTCAATACAATTTTTGTCCGCTGCACACCATTAATCCTGAGTTAATTCTGAGTATTAACTCAGGACAACTCAAAGTGTCCGCACGATACACATTTCCCCATACGTCCTAATATCCAGTAATTACTGATTTATTTAACGTGATGTTTTTATTCTTTAACCTAACACCCGTGATAAACGAGTATAGGCGTATACGATTGGCTGCGATGCGCACTGTGTTCTCTGATTCTCTGGTGAATTTTTGATAACGTTCTCCTGTATTTTATTACCAGGTGCCGTTTCATGCATGAAACAGAATTTTAAAGAAAGTTTCTGGCTCCCAAGAAACATAAAAGAATAAGAAAAAATTACTTGTTCCAATTTTCGTAATAACTCGTGCACAGCGGTACTGGCCATGCTGGGGTTGTGTTATTTTCTTTGCTCTTTTATTTGCCTTCTTTTGATGAACAGCGGTCATACTGGGGCACCACCTTACATAGTTGAACAAATCGACCGCAAAATATTTTCTTTATAAATCTGGTACTTATCAATCGGGTTTCTTTGGCTGAAACGCTACGGAGACATAAACAAACCAACACCGGTTATGAAACGTTGACACGGGACAAACAACACAAACACACACTCGCGACAGGCTTTCAAAACGTTCCCGTCTACGCAGTCCATTCAAAAGGCCTTGGTCGGTCCAAGGCCTTTTGAAGAAAATACATGCCGAAGGTAACATGCGGTGGGACTGAACCTGCCCCAAACCATGTGTTTGGGAAGCAAATTTCTTACCACACAGACATGCCTTAAAATTCAGATTATCAGATCATCGATGACATTGTCATCTTACTTGCTCAACACCTCTTTAACATTCCCTAATATAAATGTCTGTGTGTGATAATTATTCTTCCTCTGGTTTGTTCCGATGACTTTACTGTGCATTGTTCGTTTGCCAGTCTTTTAAATCCTCGTTGTGATAATTTGTATAGCACACAGTTTTAACATTTACAAATATATTCATACACATCCATCTGTTCATACATACATACGCGGAGATTATTTTGTCAATTCTTTCTTTTCTTTGCTCCTATGTCTTCTTTGTGTTAGTTTTCAATTATTTCTCCCAAACCAAATATGTGCATAACATCGATATATATTATCAGTCAAAAAAAGTAATTTTTTTTCTTTTTATAAATATGTGTATATATCATTTCCTATCACAATAGATATTCTCAACATATTAGTCTGTAGGTGCATGTGTGAGTGTGTGTGTGTTTGTGAGTGATAAAAATTTCTTCCTCTCCCTTCTCTCAATATATAGCATGTGTATGTATACATAAATTTATGCATATACATGTGGGTATATGTATGTATGTATGTATGTATGTATATATATATATATATATATATATATATATATATGCGTACACATCTGTGTTTCACCCGTTGAAACATGCTTTTAACAGTTCACGCTATCCTTATTCCTCCTTCTTCTTCCCTCCCTCTTTCTCTCACTCTCTTTCTCTCTCTCTCCCACCCTCTTTTTCTTTTTCTGCTTCACACCCATGCAGCCATACATAAAATTTTGAATAATGCATCATTCAGATATATATCAAGATTTATGAGGAATATGCGTAAATTCCATCTCTCCTCCAAAATATATCTGATATACAAAAAGTAAAGCATGTAAAGTATTACATAAAAAAAAACAACAAAAATGCTCCCAAAGAAATCTGCAAAGAATATTTGGCTACTTGGAACTCAAATCTATTCCCAAAATAATGGAATCTCATACTTATTTGCCAACTATATTTTCAGCCTAGTGTTTGTGCTTATTGTTTTATACGCCTACAATTTTATTTATTTATTTAAAATCAGTTCTTGAAATTTTTTTACTGTCTTTTAACCATCACCGAAACTCTATCCTGGCTTACGACGCAATTTGACTTCACTTTCAAAATGGAGGATGCGTCTTCTTCACTAAATAAGAAAATACAGTTTTCTCACCACAAATCTAAAAGCACGAAAACCATAATATATATATATATATATATATATATAATATATATATATATATATATATATAGATAGATAGATAGATAGATAGATAGATAGATAGATAGATAGATAGATAGATAGATAGATATAGATTAGATATGTATATATCTGTATGTGTTTACATGTATATATAGATAAAAGCATTATAACGTTATATATTAGTATTATATTACGTGTGTATGTACACACACACATTTCAGTATGTTAAATTATGAGCGTGTGTGTGTGTGTGTGTGTGTGTGTGTGTGTTTGTATGTGTGTGTGTGTGTGTGTGTGTGTGTGTGTGTGTGTGTGTGTGTGTGGTGTGTGTGTGCGTGCGTACGTGCGTGCGTGCGTGAGTGTTTGTGTGCATGTGTTGAAGGAAGTAGTATTCCATCCAGGTCTGAATTTTCTATAATCAATTTGTTTCTTTAGATTTGGTTAACCAACCCTACCTATACTAGTGGCCATTTCATACATATATATTCGATTTAATAGTTTCTTTTGGAAAACAAATAATACAGAATATATATTTTGTGACGCATGAGGTGAATAATTAATTTATACGGAAAGAAAATATTCTGAAATGGCGAATTAAACGCCTTATGATGACACAGTTCCGACCATTAGTTTTTGAGTTCACATTCCATTCAGACTGGTCTTAAATTTACCATTCATTATTCTTTCTATAAACTAGTATATTTGATAGCAAACGCTTGCAAAGTTGGCTGGCCTTCAGCGTAAGTTAGAAATTATATATAATTCTGCATAATCACCAAGATATTTGGTGAAAGGGGGTGGATACTAACGCTGCGTAGAACGAACTCAGTTCTTTACACACACACACACACACATATGTATATATATATATATATATATATAATATATATATATATATATATATATATATAATCTTTTGTTGCCATCATTAGACTACGGCCATACTGGCTCGCTCATTTGACGGATTTGAGCCGAATGAATCGATCCTAGTAATTTAATTTTTTTTTTCTAAGCCTAGTACTCATTATGTCGACATCTTTTGCCGAACAGCTAAGTTACGCGGACGTGAACACATCAGCACCGAGGGCAAACACAGACACAGACACACCTGCGCGCGCTCACACACAAACACACACACACACACGCACACACACGCACACCACACACACACACACACCACACACACACACACACACATATATATAACCGATGGGCGTCTTTCAATTTCTGCCTACCTATCATATACATACATACACACATACATACATACATATATATATATATATGTATGTATGTATGTATTATGTATTAATGTATGTGTTTGTGTGTGTGTGTCAATAGGTCAGAAATAAGAGCTTCACATATAATATTTTCCAGTATGAAATTGTCAATCTACTGACTGTATTGTTTTATAATAGTTGACGGTGTGAACTTAAATAGATATACCTGTTAATTTCAACAAAGGAGACAACGGCCTACAAGCACAATATCTGCCCAACTTCGTCACCCACGCCTCCGATAAAAGACATCATATTAAATAGCTACAATCGTGTGATGCGAAATAAACGGACCACTTTATGATGCTTAGTTTTCTTTACATAATATGGAGGGATTTGGCTTATATTCGGAGAACATTAATACATTTAGTGCTTTGACAGCACTGAGTTCGTTGGAAAGATGTCAGCATTTTGAATGACAATAGAAAGAACAATGAGGAATCAATAAAATATAATGAAAACCGATCGGTTAATAAACATATTGAACTAATGAGTAAATACTTTTGACATTTAAAGGAAATAATATTTATCGAATAATTGGAAAATATTGCAAAAACCACGGAGAAAATATAGAGAAACAAAAATGAGAAAACGAAAAAATCGAATATTTTGTCAGAGATTGATGGGAAATAAATGTAACTTTTAAATGGAGGAAAATGAACTTTTTCTTCTACCCTTTGTATCCTCAAACATGCTTATAACATTGATTTCTATTTATTCTGCTCCTCCTCATCATCATTATTTAATGTCCAGCTCTCATGGGTTGGACGCTTCGACAATAGTTTACGTGTATGAGCACAACGTCATACTTCAATGACTGTGTGTGTGTGTGTGTGTGGTGTGTGTGTGTGTGTGTGTGTGTGTGTGTTGGTGTGTGTAAGAGCACGTTACTCAGTGCATCTCCCCTCCACTACTTGACAAGTAATGTTGGTTTGTTAAAGTTTCCTTACCTTTAGCAGCTCGGCAGAAGAGACTAACAGAATGTATTACAGATTTCCTAACAACAAAATAAGTTCTGCAGTCAATTTGATTAACTAAACTCATCAAGGAAATGATCCAGCATAGCCGCAGTCCAATAATAAAATACAAAAGGCTAAAATGAAAATAATCAATAAAATAATAGCACTCCGAGAACGCAAACCTCCACCAAGGCAGCACCAGCGTCCTCTCAACGATTGACCGGAGATAATTTTTAAAATGAGGACATCCGAACTAAATTCGACTTCTCTCACAAACGAAAATATTAAAAGTGAACCCGAACGCTCACAAATATAAAGCAAAAAAAAAAAACGGAAAAATAGTCCAGAATCCTTGTCCAGTATCTGATTAATTCCAATGGTAGTCATGGAATCTGAAGATGGGCCGTGTGCAGGCCGTGTTTGTAATGCTGTGAGTGTACCGTCTACAGTCGTAACAGGGACAGTTTTCTCTATGGAGGCCTTTTTTTAGTCCATCCATTGATATGGTGTCTTTACGACTATTAAGGTATATAGAGAAACATTTATCCGTGCGTGAAAGAAAGCGGAAAGGACCTGCATACGGTGCTGTTAACGGAGGTTTAGCAAAATTGTTGCGCACAAAAACCTGAGTCCAAGTAGTAAAGCTTCTTTCAAGGCAGAGCTAGAAATGCAATTATCAAGTAGGTAAGAGATTTTAAAGAGGAGCGATGTATTCAACATTGGTAAAACAAAAAATTGTCGAGGATAAATTAAATTTATTATTGTTAGTGTTAATTAAGTTCTGAACGGTTTCGCTACCGTTTGTTTATGTAGTTTGATTTCTTTATCCATCAGTTTCTCCTAAGATAGAGATGCGAGTAAAATTAGCAATAGAGAAACGAAAATAAATCTTTGGAAACAGCTACGCCACCATAACTTACATGGAAACCATGAGCGTGCTTTCAAGGGAGATAATCAGAGAAAGACTTAAAAGTCAACGTAAGATTGTAGTACATCATAAAGTAAAGTAAATATAAGAAATAATCCAGATTCCTTGTCCGGTACCGGATTGATCCCAAAATCTAACCAGTTCGTGTCGGTCGTGAGGACAAACATCACCGAAAGTTTCATCGTAATCCATCCAGCAGTTCTTGACATATTTTGTCCACGGACAAACAAACAAACAAACAAACAAACGCGACTGAAAAATACCTCCGCCTTCGCTAAGGCGAAGGTAATAAAAAGGGATTCCATCTCGTGGATGGTTAGAAGACCAGCTTGCTGATACTTTCAGTAACACATTTTTTCTGGGAGAGAACACGTTATAAGCATCTCTATCAACTTTTAAAGCATTCACACTTAAATACTTTATTCTTTTCTCCCTTCGACATGCAAACCTATTCAAATTCCTGAACACAAACGCATTTAACAGACTATACAACAACAACAAGAGCAACGGCAATACCAACAATACTTTTATCCCAAATTATCCAGTAATTCTTTATGTGGTTTAATTCCAACAAGAAATACCAGCCATATCTTTCTAAAATCACTCGTTACCGACACAGCAATGTACAGGAAACCTTATCATGTAGATGTACTGCAGTGTCACCTAAAATAACAAAAAGAAACCTTATGCTCATTACCTGTTAACTTATACATCCTGCAGAGACTAAATTATTCAGCAAAAACTATTCCCACGAAAAATACACGAAGAAAACAAAGAAGCTTTAACTGGAGTAAGAGTTTTACTAAACGCTAAAGAAGATTTTAATGAGTGAAAGCAAAATGAAATCTAGCTCTCCATTTGCTCGCAGATATGTCTGTGTAGTTAGTAATGTTGAATTCGTAACGGTATGGTCTGAGTTCAATTCCCTCCACTGGGCAGTACCTTGAGCAACTGCGTTGCATCAGTGTTTTGTTTCTACCCGAGCCATGTGAGTATAAGTTGGCCAACTGGCAGGGACGTTTGGATAGATTGTTTTACAGTAATTGTCCAAGACTCGTCGTTGTCGGCTTTGCTTTCTGTCCTTTCAGAGATCGATCGTTCTCTCTCTCTCTCTCTCTCTCAATTTCTCTATCTCCTTCTTACTCTTTCTTTCACTCTGTATGTCTCTTTCTCCAGAAAAATGTCTGCTTTGGTCAGACACGAAAAAAGTCGCCAGGGCTAATAGAAATTTTCAAGATATGCCGTATAGCAAGACAGCACCGCCACGACACAAACAAGGAGTTGAGAGCCAAAAGCAAGGTGAGTGTGTCTGTGTGTATGTTTACACACACTCACATATATATATACAAACATACATACATGCATACATACGGAGCCTTCTGGTTAAGGGCGTTAATATAAAATAGATAACTCACAACTCGAGACGAGGAAAAAGGTTTGAATTTGAAATCCAAAAATACGAGGAAGAAGAATAATGTTCACGTATCTAATTTTTTCGTGTTTTGTGTGTGTGTGTGTGTGTGTGTGTGTGTGTGTGTGTGTGTGTGTGTGTGACTGGTTGACGTATCTATGCTGATATATCTCGCAACTACTTAATCGTTTTACTTCTTTTATGTTGTTTCTGGCATATAAATGTTTGAAGCATATAAATGATGTCAATGACTAAACACTTAAAACAGATGCTCCAGCATTGTCGTACTTAGCCTACAGACCTAAACTAGTGACAAAGTAAGAAACATGAGCTCGGCATTTCAAAATTATTTCACATTTCAAATAATTGTGGCGGAGTTGTTTCGATGTTGAATTCACAAGTGTTAGGGCGCATGTTCACTTCTCGAACTAGTGACACACTGTGACCTTTAGCAAAGCCATTTATCACGTTGCCACAGTCCACACAGCTGCAAATGTGTATCATCGACAACTCACGAATGGCTAACTCTGCAAAGGTCAGACATGATATTCAGAGGAAAAGGACTCGACTATTATCAATCGCTTAAATGCCTGATGAATCCGTAAATTCAAGACTCACTTCAAGGAAGACGTCCTGTTACAACTGTCATTATCTGAACGAAATTGCATTGCTATCTATCTACGTCTCTCCGCGTATTTCTAATGTAATTCATTTTTTTAGTAACTAAATCATTCTTCTTCTTCCTCTTCTTGTTCTTTTTTTGTATAACTCATAACTTACCTGGAATACATCCAAATAACTTGCTAAAAGACAAAAAAAAGCAAACTTTCGATAAACAAAAATCTATTTTTTTCCACTTTTGTTGCTTAATAATCTGAGATATATAATTCAGACGAGGCAGGCATCAACGTTTTTAAAATCGCAGACTAAGTCGATTAATCAATCAAGAAAAGAAACTGGTTAAAAATGGAGGCATCGAAATGTTAGCTAATTGGAAGGTGGGGTGTAAGAGGGGATGGGAAGTTGGTAGTAATGCGGCACGTTATGTATTTCATACACAAACACATACAGAAAAAATATTCTGTGTAACGAAGCAACAGAAGAGCCTCTACATCTCCGTTCGACTTGCGAGAAATAGTTGCCAGATCTCCCTCAACTAAACATTCTTCCGGGTTATATAAGAACATAACGTAAATGATGATCTAAAGCTCAACGTACCTAAAAAAGGTGTGGTGGGCATGAATGGAATTCCTTTAATCTTCCGATTGATCAACAAGGGTTGATCGGGGACGAAAAAGGAACAACTGTAATTTCACCATCATCAGCAACAACGTTTACATTTTACCTCTGTACTTTCTGGCTTCCACATCAGTCTTGTAGATGAAGGCACGAGAGTGCAGTTAAGAAGCTGGCTTGTCAATGATACGGTTTCGAAGCCAGTCCCGCCGAGCATCATGGACGACGACAACGACGATGATAATGATAGTGAAGCTTTATTCAGAGCTATATCATTGAATGCTTCTTATCCATTGCCCTCCGCCCAAATGAGTGGATCTGTGCTTGTGTGAGAAA